>NW_010185663.1:0-1144 GCF_000695765.1 Mesitornis unicolor | reverse complement strand
ACCCAAGATGTCTACAGAATAAAAAGCTTTGGCTGACTGCAAATAGAGCCCTGCTCCCCATAGCCCGAATTGTTCATTTTAATAAGCGGAAAGGAAAACCCACTCCCTTTCTGGGCTAAAAGGACCACCAGTCTGTGAAAGCTGGGTTGAGGTGGTTTTATTTTGGCTTTTCTTGTTTATTTGCTTTTTTTTCTTTAAGATAAATGAAGCTGTGTAGACGTTTGTAGTGCAGATGTGAGGAGAAATGGATACCTTTAAGCCAAAGCTCCAACACTGTAGAAGAGGTCTTTTGTTTCAGAGGGGTCACAAGAACCCTCGTGTGATGGGATGCATGTCCAGGGCTCTGTGTATCTTCCAGGAGGATGAAGATGGTCCTGAGAAGCTGCAGTAGCACAGGGGATGGTACATTTTGCTCTCACATATTTGGAGAAGTCCAGAAGCCACAAAGCAGAACTCCAGGTTTTTTGAGGAGTTTATGAATACGTCATTAAACACTCACACTTTCCCTGTATCCATCAGCCTAAATGATGTTTCCTACTTTTGCTTTCGGTTCTGTCAAGGATAAAAGTTAACACTTGCATGGAGGTGCAGAAATGGGAGCTGTGCACCAGGGTGCTGTATGGGGGTGGGGGGCTCTAGGGCTGTTCCTGTGGGAAGTTGCTCTCATTTCCATTTTTCCACCTGCAAAATACAAAGATTGTGATTCTGCAAGCATATAAAACTTTTGAGAAGAGCAAGGTATTGCCAGCCACCTTCTTTTATTTAACACGGTTGTGACGGATTTTAGAAATAAATCCTCGAAGCTGTTAGAAATGATGTTAGTGTGAGTGATCCCCTCCTTTCAGGGAGTTGTAAGGTCTCCCCTCAGCCTCCTCTTCTCCAGGCTGAACCCCCAAGTTCCCTCAGCTGCTCCTCTTGAGATATGTTCTCGAAAACCATCAATGTTGGGCAGCAGGACCTCTCCTTTGCTGAAAAAGGAAGAAAGCCGCTCCCTGCATCCCAAGCGTTCCCAGCTGTGTCCGGGCCTCTGGTCCCAGTCGTGGGCATCCTCGAATTGAACAGGTCGGGAAGAAATAAATCCCTGTGCAACCTGGGGCAAGGAGGAGGCTTTGAGCACCCGGGCTCCCCCAGCCCCTGGGACGGG
>NW_010185662.1:0-1186 GCF_000695765.1 Mesitornis unicolor | reverse complement strand
CGCTAACCACCTCTTCATGGATTATGGGGGGATAGACATATGGGACATAGACACGGACTATTTCCCTGAAATCTCCACTTGTAAGGCCTCATCATTCGCTTGAACAACTATGACTAGGGTATAAAATTAGAGAAAAATCCAAACATAGACATTTCATTAAGGCTTATATACATTAGCAAAACTACTCACTTTTTTTCAATAAAGCCAAAGGTGCTAAATTGTTTAGGAGTTTGTATGCGTTTTATTTGAGGCTTTTAGTAATCATTTAAGGTTTCTTTTTGTTTTTGGACTATTGAAAAATATACACAACATAGTATATATTCATATATATATGTGTGTATATATATATATATGTAAAGCATGACTTTACCATGAATAAGTTATTTGCAATAGAACATTTATATGGTCCTTCTGATTCACTTTGGTTAGCTGAGTGCCTCTAATTTCCTACTGAATGTGTTTTCAGCTGGCTTCACCCTTTTGATTTTGTATATGTTACCTCAGGAATATCTCTAAAAATATTCCTCTAGACATTTCTGCCATACACTGTCTGGAAGGACAGATTCAGCTATTTGCCTCCCTGAATAAAACTTTCCTGGATCAAACTTTCCTGCAGAAAAGCCAGAAGAAACTGCAGAATGCAATTAAATAACCAAAAATGAGAAATGCAGAGACACTTAATTTAACTTGAAATATCTCTTACAGTCCTGTACGACTGTGCTACAGTCTCTGGAAAGGTAAAAGAATGGGACAGAACAGATTTACTATGCCAAAGGCCACATGATCTCTATAGTACCTGCTGCTTTGGGCATCTTTTTACATTATTAACCAATTCTATCTCCTTCTTTATAGAAGTTGAGCCCAATAGGGATGTTTAAATTGTCCTGCTGCTGTATCCACTGACCCAGTTGATACCTTAACGTCTCCCATCTCCAAATGGGAAAATTATATATAGCTACCAACCCAAAAAAAAAACCAAAACGATGGGAATAGCTGCAGTCTGATGTGGATTTTCTGGCAAAGAAGGAAAGGCAGGATGATTTTGTTTCTCACCATCCCCATGAGTTGATGTGACACAAGAATCAGAATCATGTGGTGTCAGCTGTGTAGTCTGTGTCTCTCCTGTCCCATTCCTACTCACCTCAGCGTTCTCCTTCACAGAATCACAGAATAACAGAATCTCAGG
>NW_010185661.1:0-2121 GCF_000695765.1 Mesitornis unicolor | reverse complement strand
AAATAAAATAAAATAAAATAAAATAAAATGGTGTAGCTGCTGGGCTCACAGGGGTCTCACCTGGATGTCAAGCCTCTACCAGCAGTTTCACAGTGGGTTTAGTGGAGGAGAGAAGCAGAGAGATGAAGGTCAGAGCACCAAACCAAGCCATTTTGCACCCATTATTTTTATCTGACAAACTCCTAATTCCTTAATTCAGCAGCTCCCTGTCCTACAGCATCTGTGTCGTAACTCCTACCACATTGCTACTCGCCTGAGGAGGAATCAGGATGAAAACAGACTTCCCAAAACACTTGTGCATAAGCACAGTCTTTGCTTCACCTCAAAGACTCCGTGGTCGAGCAGAGACGCAGGACTCCTGGTTCTGACCCAATACTGTAAAAACCTCCTGAGATGCCACAAACCAGTGGGATTTCTCTCTGCCTTGATTTACCATCGTCTGCATCCTCCGGCTGGAAAAGCCATTTGCGTTCACAAGGCAGCAACCACAGTTACTGCTTTTATTGAACGTTGGATGTTTAATTTAAAAAAAAAAAAAAGGAAATTAAACAGCTTGTTATCCTCCCCGCTGTAAAATTCGAGACTCAGAGACTTGTTTGACTATGACTAACTCAAGGTGTTACCCTGCTGTAATCCAAACACGTTTCCTGCCAATAAAAACAGAGTTCCCTGAAACAGCCCCGCTTTTATCTGCCAGCCTATAAATATATAGGCACCGAGCTACACGTTCTGTACTTTCAGCCAAAAATAAACACTCGAAACTAAAACTGACAAACTGCAAAGCTTCCCAGTCTGCTAAATGAAATGTAAATATTAGATATCGGCGATCCAACAGCACTTCTGCCTTCAAACCCAGCCAGATGTTTGATGCTTTGGGTGCTGTAGTCAAAGGGTAGGTCAGCATCGTGCAGATGTTTTTGGGAACCGTGTAAACTGGGTGAGCAATTGGATCTGTGAAAGCAAATGAGTGTGTGGCAGGGAAAGCTTAGGGAGAGAAGGTAAGAAACTGTGCGTCTGCAGCCCAGAAACCAACCCCAGCCTGGGCTGCATCACAAGAAGTGTGGCCAGCAGGGCCAGGGAGGGGATTCTGCCCCTCTGCTCTGCTCTGCTCAGACCCCACCTGCAGGGCTGTGTCCAGCTCTGGAGTCCCCAGCACAAAAAGGACATTGAAGTGCTGGAGTGGGTCCAGAGGAGGCCACAAAGATGCTCAGGGGCTGGAGCAGCTCTGCTACAAAGACAGGCTGAGAGAGTTGGGGTTGTTCAGCCTGGAGAAGAGAAGGCTCCAGGGGGACCTTATAGCGACCTTCCAGGACCTGAAAGGTGCCTCTAAGAAATCTGGGAAGAGCTGTTCACTGGGGCATGGAGCGACAGGACGAGGGGGAATGGTTTTAAACTAGAAAAGGGCAGATTTAGGTTGGATATGAGGAAAAAGCTCTTCCCCATGAGGTGGTAGATCAGTGGCACAGGTTGCCCAGAGAGGTGGTGCAGGCCCCATCCCTGGAGATATTCAAGGTCAGGCTTGATGGGGCTGTGAGCAACCTGATGTGGTACCAATGTCCCTGCTGACTGCAGGGGTTGGACTGGATGAGCTTTAAAGGTCCCTTCCAACCCAAATCATTCTGTGATTCTGTGATTCTAAACTGAATATTTTTCTGAATTGACTTCAGCAAATTCAGCTTCTTCTTGGTATTTTTAAAATCCCACGCAAGGTCCTTATCCCCTGGGCCATGTGTGTAATCCCCAAGGACCGTGCCGCATTTGGAAGGATTTGAAAGCTCAGGGCCCAAGAACAGATTGCAAAATAGGAGATTCTCTTCAAATGTTATTATCTGATACAAATGTGAGTAAGCTAACCAATACCCAGCTCTCAGAAGAACAAATGATTTCTTTTTACAACTGGGAAATAAGAATAACTTATTTATCTTTCACCTTTATGCTCATCTCTATATAATCAAAATAGAGATACAATTCCTGCACCAGAGAGCTTAACATTTAAGACCGTTCCTGTAAATCTGAGTAGTTTGAATTGCTGTGCTTACTCGCTTAAGACGTGCAAGGATTGCAGACTTCGATCCTTCAAGCCCTATGCAGCTACAGGCTTGAGGACAAGTGGCTGGAGCT
>NW_010185660.1:8401-9643 GCF_000695765.1 Mesitornis unicolor | reverse complement strand
GTGTACAGATCACACGCTTTTATTCGTCCAAACTGTGAGGCTGCCGGTGTCTGGGTACGGTCAGGCTCCTCAACGGTAGTGAACGCAGCCAGGAGGCGGGATGCCTTCCCTTCACGGATAAATGGGAGTTTGTAGGATAAGAGAGAGGCGCTTCCCATCTCTTCTCGCTATTCCAACTCTGTGGGAAGGCAGCTGTCAGCAGAGGTGGACCCAGCCCATTCAAGACCTCCGTTTTTGTGTGAAAAGATGCAAACGTCGAAACGCACGCTACCCTCAGCCACCACGTCCAACTTCTCAGGCCCATAGAACTCGTCTGAGGTGTGCAGGAGAAGAAAGGAGAGGCGCTCTCCAGCCGAGGAAGGATTGGACAGGTTGGGTGATTAAGGGTGCTGAAGCTTTGAACATCACAAGCAAATGCCAAGCCCTGGACACCAGTCACCTCTAGCAGGGGTTTGGTCACAGCACACTACAGGTCTCTCTTAGTTCATGACACCTGCTTTTCTTCCTGTACCACAGGGTGCAGAAGGTGCTAATACTCAGTCAGGTCCCTTCCCAGCACAGAAATGCAATGCAAGCCAAAGGATGCGCAGGCACAGCCATGCCACGCTACCACCTGCGTGCTTTTGTTGTTGGCCAGCGAGGCACAGAAATTCACAGCTGTTAGGCACATTGCTCTGTTACAAAACGGACTCTCCCCAACAATTCAGAGCGTCAAGAATCATACTCGGCTCTAAGGACGCGCCTGTACAAGGGCTGCATGGGTACTGCGTCACCTAAGGACAGCTTCAAGCACTGTCAGCTCCCACCCTCCTGAGGACACTCCCTAAGCCCCTCTGACAGTTTAAGGGACTGCAAGGTTCACCTGGGCCATGGAACATTTTAAAATGTCATTTTAAAACCTGTAATTTTGAAACCAAGAGGCTTTAATGCCTCTTTGGTGCCAATGTTTTGCCCCACTCTTTCAACTGACTCAGTCTCTTTCCATCACCACCAGTTAGAATTCTATTTCTGACCATATTAACTACAGGGGTTGCAGCCATTACATATTCCCCAGCCTTTGGCTCTTGATTAAATGAATTAGAAGTTCTGAGAAATTTATTCCAGCCACTGTGGACGAAAACCATCACTTTGTTGTGTACAAATAGCAAGGTGCAGCCCTGCAGAAATCAAATGAGACCTACCACAGCTGAAATTTTTTATGGTTCCACAGGAGATGGGAAGGCTATAAGGGACATCTGAAAT
>NW_010185660.1:0-8370 GCF_000695765.1 Mesitornis unicolor | reverse complement strand
GGCATTCCTAATTTACAAAAATGGTCTAAAAATTAAATGGAGTTATTTAAAGCAATAAGATCTTCAAGCGGTGTAGTGAAGCCCATATTTTGCACTGCTATTAATGAGCAAAAGTGATAGCTGATAAGATGAACAGTAGAAATACAGCAGTATGACAGGGATAACAGTACGTTCAAGGTCCTAACTGGTTCCATGAGAAAAGGCTGCAGCGTGCAGAATTCCTGTGAGCCTCTGTAGAGAGGCATTTCATTCTTCTCCTGAGATGTTCCTGTCACAAAAAGTCTGGTAGGGGATCTGCATGTGTCCATTCTGCTCTATGTGCTAAGGAGTTTGTTAGCAGGCAGGGTGTTTCAGGCTTTGAGACCAGATTCATTCCTGCACATCCACGCAGCATCCTCTCTTCAGGGTGACCTAGAAATGAAGACACAGCATGACCAACAGAGGATTTGTAATTACAGTGGTTAAAATGCTTTCAATTCCTCCTAGAAATCTGCCCTTTAAAGACTTCTCCCTTTAAATTACTTTCCAGAGTCAGGACAGAATTGCTCATCTCATGATGGAAAGGAAGAAGTTACATTTCTGGGAACATAGGAAGTTAGGGGAGGTGACAGAGGGACTGAGATGCACCTTATTCAACACTAAGTTCTAAGGGAACCACGTATCTAAGGAGGATGTTGGGAAGAAGCGAGAGAAACAGCTGTTTAGGGAAGAAATGTGTTTGGAAATAAATATTTCAGACAGATGTGCATTCCCTTATCTGCTCCAAGCAGATGAGTTATCTCCTGGAAATGCAAATAAGAATACGTACACCGCTTCTCTCCACATGTAGATTGACTCTTCAAGGAATTCAGTACATTTGTGAGGCAGAATTTCCCTCTACGAAAGTCATGTTGACTCTTCCAAGTAGAACATCTTTACCCAGGTGCCCACTACTTGTACTGCCCACCAGAGTTTTTAATGACTTGCAAGGGAGAGGGCAGAATTCCTGTCCCAGCCTGCCAGGCACCCCATCTTCCACAGAACTCTTTAAAAACTGACATCCCATTTGCATCCTGCAGACATTTGGTATCAGTACGCTTTTAAAACTGTAGTTACAACCACCTCTTAGCAATTTCCACCTGGTCCCAGTGGTTTCTTACTCTTCATTTTATCCGTTTCATCCACAGTCTCCTCAATATCCCTTCCATTTCCAGGATATCTACAGCTGAACACTGACACAAATAGTTATGAACTACCCTGCAGGGGAAAACAGCCTTGTTTTCTTTGAGTTTTCCTGTTAATACCATGGTTATTTTTAAGCCCAGCAGACTTCTGGAAGGCTTCCTGTCCTTAAGGATTGAACAAAAATTATTCCTTTCAGGGGACTCAATCTAGCTATTTTCTTACATTTAATCTGCATCTTTTTTCCTTTTTTTTTTTTAAATTTCAGTATTTCTTCAACTTTTTTAAAATAAAGCTTATTGTTTCTAATAACCTCCTTTAGCCTGTTGTGTACCTGTGCTGTCTCCCTTTTTCCCATTCTCAAGCCTTCCTTAATAATCCAAGTACATACAGTCCTTACGTTTCCAAAATGTGCATCTTAAAAAAATCTTCCTTGCTGCCTCTAAGAATTTAATTATTTTAGCAGCACTTTTAAGTTACTTTCTAACAAACTCTCTTATTTTTACACAGTTCCTCTTTCTGAGACTGAGGACAAAGTTGCTGAACGTTTTGGCTGCTGCTGCTCCTGTAATGATACCGCATCAAAGGATGTTCAGGCGGTTGTCACAGAACAGCTCTCCAAAGGTGAGATTTCAAACCAGATCCTGAACACTACTCCAGGTGAAGTCAAAAGCTGCCTGTCTTCTTGTGGGCTTTCTAACAGGCTGCTCCATCAAAGAGACACTGGAAATGTCTAGAAAGCCAAGTCTCTGTGTTCCAGCGAGGTGTAACATCTGTACAATCTACATACAAGCAACAAAGTCTCCCGTTTTTGCTGTATTTTCTGCCCTTGCCCCTTGGCATTTCACAATTAGACCAGACCCAATGCTGGGTTGGCCAATTATGGAACAAGTCAGTAATTATTTGTACTCCTCAAAAATCTCCATCTTTAGTCTTGACATGTTAACCTATGCAGATAATATTTGATTTCTAATAAGTTTGTTAATTGGATTTGATTTAAATAGTGGCTTTTCAAAAAACAAAACCTCTTGTCGCTCTGAAATCAGGCCAACATAGACTAAAATGTTACTTTTCCCATTAACTCCTATGGGGACTGTGGTTACTGGAAGAATACTTAGAGAGGTGCAAGTAAATCCATATCCACAGATACACTGTGCCAGCAATAAAAAAATACTAGGAAGGGCTTACAGTACTCAGGCAAATGGCTTCACGTCAGGATTTTTATAGGGCTCCAGACAGGGGATGCATATGCGAACGTTTTAAAAAAATATTTATTACTTGCAGCATCAGTACACAATCCTGGAGAAAGGCCGTAGTCTCCAAGCCAACAGGGTGGTGCAGGGTATCGTACTTGTTGTTTCTTTACTACTAGGACATAGAATAAAGCTGCCTTCTACTATATTAGTTTGTAGATCACTGAATGGCCATTGGTTATAATCAAAATGTCTTGAAACAGTACATTTTCTGCTGTATTTTTCCTGCTATGGAATTAATTTTAGTGCTAATATTTGATTTTTACTTAAAGGCGGAGGGTTCAATAAAGTAATGTTTTATCTGCCACCTGGCGTCTCTAAAGGAGAATGCAAGAAAAATATATGTAAGTTCTTAACCTTTTTTTAATAGTTTTATAAAATAAATACCAAAAAAGCTTTCACAGTAAAAAGAACTGGGACATATCTTATCAGTTATAAAACAGAAATTAAGAAAGAAAACATTTCCCTCTATGCTATATGATGTTAAACCATGTCATGATGGCAAAAGACATAATCCATTACACCTGTACATTCAAAAGTATGTCAATACATGCAGAAGTGATACTTTTTGTCCGGTGACATACTCTTCATTTTATCTGTTTTATAAATTTGGTTCCTTGTTATTCTTTACAGACTGTTTAATGTGAATACAGTAATCAATGAGCCTCCCTATTTATTTGTCTAATATGCTGCCAGATGGATCTGATACTCCATTTTACTTGTTTGGCAACCACGCACATTCTTTGACTGCCTGCTTTAATCCTGCCTTTAAGTCTCTTAAGATAAATAAAGATCATCCATCCAGAATCCTCTTCCTCTCTGATCATTTTATCTTCAGCTTCTTCTGCATTTAACTTAGTATTTTTATTCTCAATGAACCAAGTGTACAGACCTACATTTTACAGCTTTGAATGTCATTTTACTGAGAAGAACTGTGAATGAGTGTTAACTACCATATGATACTGAATGTCATGTGGCATTTGGCTACTTCATTTTTAATTAAGCAGTACAGGGATAACAGCATAAAGTCCCCTATAAGACAGGTATGCTTACTAACAGTGTTTGATCAGATAAACAAATAAAGTACATTTCAGTTCAAAACACGGCCTACCTGATTACCATACAAATAGGAAGTAAGCATGCATTGTGGTTTGGTACTTTTTTCTTTGAAATGTTGAGTTACAGAGGCACAAAGTCTCTGGAGATGACATCAGAAGTTATCCAACAGTTCATAACAGCAATGAGAGGACTGTGAGCTACTATAATCTTTTCTTAGAGTCACTGAAACACATAAGCAAGATCCTCAGAAGTGATGTGGCCGCCTTGCAAGTGACATCCTCTTCAAACTAAAAAAAAAATCAAGATATAAGGCAAAGAGGTACCATAGATACATCCAGAAAATCACAGCCTTTTGAAGTCACAGTGGAAAAAAGAAGGGCCTGAAGTAAAGAAATGTTGAGTATCTCTTCTTCAGTAATCTTCACACACTTCAGAGCTCTATCAGTTTTCAGTGTGAATTTAAGTAACTGTTAGGAACACCTGTTTCATTCTGCAAAGTGTGGCCTCAAAGTCAGAAGCGTGCAAGTATAAGCTCTAATTGATTTGCACACCTGTATCACTGATTTGAGTGGAAATAGAGCAGATGGCTCACATCAGCGACGTAACACTTTTAGAATCACTGCTTTATGTGATGAACTTGAAAAGAAGAAGAATTTTTAAAGTCTTATAGTATTGTCCATGATATCTAAAGTGGAAACAAAATGCCGTTAGTATTTTACTTGTATTAAGTCTGGTTTTTTATGGCTCTGATGACAAAACGTGGGTGAAATCCCTGTTGATATCAGTAACAATCCCATTGATATCACTGGTCCAGAACTTCACTCCATGACTTTTATCATGTTGCCATTTTAAGAATAAATATTTCTATCACTTGTAGACATATTCATGGATTCTTTCAAATATTACAAGCGGTGGGGTTTCTCTCTTTAAAGCTTGCAACTTATTGGTTAAATGGGAGTGCTTTTTATGAAATACCATTTTGTTTAAAAAGATGCAGCTTGTTTTTCTTTGTTCTTGTCCCATGATAAAAAACAACCAGTTTCATATGCATATAGTGGACAACGCTAAGATTTTTGGATACCGGAAGACTGTTCTTGAATTCAGAGAGAATCGTTCCTAAATCACAGCAGAAATTTTGATCCGCTACGTGAATACTCATGCTGCTAGAGACAGTGCAGCTTGAACAAGCAAAGCAAAACAAAGCCAAAGAATGTGCGGGATCTTCCTTTCCACCACATCCAGAGAAAGCACGCTTGGAATTAACTTTGAATAAGCCTGCTCCAGCCTGAACTGTGGCTGCAGTGGGCCTGTCTGGAGTTCAGTTTGTATCCCCACCAATGGAAGGAGTAAGAGTGACATAGAGGCTTACAATATATTGCAACCGCTTTTCACTTACAGAATTAGTCAGACCTTTAAATCCTACAACGTTTTTCTTTAAAGAGGAGAAATGGAGACAGGTATTTCTTTAATGCAACTCTGTTTATTTACGCAGGACGTTTATAAAGTCTTTTATTTTCTCTGGCCATAGTAAGAATATTCTGCTTTGGCCACAAGTTGTTTGTCTTTTCTTCTGGGTACTGTTTCCTACATGGGCTCTCTTTCACATTTATTTTTTAGGATCATGCTACTTGTCTTTCTGTGGCCATCTTTGAGACATTTGTCTTCGTATGCATCTGTGATGGTTTTACAATTCCTCTTTTTTACATGGACATACAGACACATACAACCTACAGAACTGTTGCATTTGGTATGAGAATCTCAGTCAGTGCCTGCACCATCTGGCCAAGCCCCAGCAGCACACGTTTGCCTGTGGTATAGCTCCTGGCTGGTATTTTTGCACTGTTTCAGCTATTGCTAAACAAAGAGGCATTTAATTGTGTCTTCAATGAGCCCGAACAGCAGACAGCTACTATACCCAAGAGCTTCACTGGGAAAGTGTGCTTGCCCAGCCCCCACTACTGCAGTGTACAGCAGCAAAGTGAGGAGGGGCAATATGAGCTAAGGCATCCTTTTAATTAAGCAATGTCAAATTCAGTGGCCATTTTCTTCCTAACCAGCAGCTGTCTTAGCTGCAGCTGCTCTTTTTTGCAGCAGCTATCTGACCCATGAGACACTGCTGACCTCTCCTCTGGCCCTTGTTTGCTAACCTCACGTGCTCCCAGCATTGCATCGCTTTGGAGGAGCTGGGAGGACAGCAGGAATACATTTCAGCACTGACATAAATCAAGGATCGTGAATGGGCTATAAAATTTCTGACTCATGCACCTCTGTGTGTGTTTGTCTGTGACACAGGGGGACAGACAGCTAGAAAGTGCCATCAAAAGCCTGACAGAGAAAGAGGAGCTCTGCTCAGGGAAGGTTGCAAAGGTCAGTGAACTTCCCTGGTGAGAATGAGTGTGCCACCGGAAAATGGGGACTGGCAGTAGATGGACCTTCAGGAGGCTGGGTTGGTTCACTTATCACAGCAGAAAATCAAGGCCAAATTGGAAAACAAAAGCATCGAAATACCACAGAATCCACATAATTTTTGCTATGGGGATGATAGTTTAGAGCTCTTAAAAACTAAAACCCATGACAGCAACAACAACAAAGCCTTAGGTCTAGATGTTCGAAGTTATTTTTTCTAGGTTGATCCGCAAATGCAGTCTGTGTTCTTTCCAAACACTGAGGACAAGTAAGCAAGATTTTTAATTCTTCCATTAAGGGCCTCACTGTTGTACATTTACATATATTTTTAAACTGTTTAATTACTATATGCATCCCTGGCTTCTTCAAGTAAGCAGGGAAACAGCATACTTTTATTTTGCACTTCAGAAATGCAGCAAACAAATTAAACTGAGTAACAGAAGGAACCCTACCTACTGGTTAGAATGGGAGTCCTCTTTTTTCCTAACCTGCATCACTGTTAACCACTACAGAACGAGCACCACCATATACCAACACTGTCCCATTAGGGATACTGAAAGACACAAATAGGAATAAATTGTAAAGTTATACTCAGACATGACATTAAATGTGAATTAAATACTCACAGAATTTAGTAAAGTATCCTAAATTATTAGTGATTATCCTACTGAAATCTCATGAAGAAGCAGATGATGACATTTGAGCAGCAGATACTGGACTAGATCAACCAGTATTCTTCAGGATTTTTATGCCATGTTAGAGATACCAAGTAATTGTAAACCTTGCTTAACCAGGTAAATGATGTCTACAGATCCTTCGGGTTCTTTAAACGGCACAAAGCAGCAACTAAATCTGTCCTACATTGCTTAATAGCTTGCTTTGTTGGTTACTTGGGAAGGGAACACTGATTTTTCATGGGCTGTACACAATATAATACCTGCTAGCAAGATGGATCATTTAAGAGTGATTCTGCCCATTCAGTAAGATTTTGCTTCAAGAAGGTTAATCCAAGCTTTTAATAATTACTTGGATTTGGAATATGTAAAATCACAGTCTATGAAGGTGTCCTCTAAAGATATTTCATTACGTTGGCTGGCGATTGGTTGTCTGTCTTCAGACCTAAAAGCTGTCACAGCATGAGCTGGATGAATCAATACTTAAATATTTTTATTCATTAAAGAAAATAATAGTTGTAATCTTTGTATTTTACAAGCATCCTAGAAACGTTTCCTAATTCACCCTCACAATATTCTCTTTCTATGAACACTAGGCGGATACAAGTATTATCAGTACCAGAGAAATGAAGGTGAGAACTGTCAGAAAGACAGGCATCCACCTGCAATTACACTTCAGTAATAGCATGGCATCACATTCCTTTGCTTGTTTGACCGTGCTAGTGAAAGTGTTTATCACACAACAAAACAGGATCAGATCCTTTATTACCTGTCACCTTGGTCCCATAATCAACTGGGCTACTTAGGCACCGCTTACCAATTACACTGTCATAAAACAGCAAGTATGTTTATATGAATACACTTATTCTGACAAAATAATAGGACGCTTTTCAGTTCTGGAGTTAATAAGTGGAAATTTTCACTTAATCTCTAAGCCTAAAAGATACATAAGTATTTTTTATTAAAGATGAGGCAAGAAGACCACAAGGAATAGAACACAACTGCAGAAAATACCAAGATTATAGTTTGGATTTTGAATTCCCATTTTTGAATCACACTTTCTGGGGAGTTACCTGGATGCCTGGAAATGAGTCAAATATTTCGTGTAGTAAGATCAGAATAAAGGATCAGTGTAGTTCCACTGAAGTCAATGACATTGAAGCAGGAAGAGAGAACCTGATCAGGCAAAGTTTTGACTGAAATGATAGCCTATGCCTGCCAGGAGTGGGAAGACAAGAGAGATTTAAACGAGTGGGATGCCCACACTAATGGCTGGATCTAGCAAATCCGTGTTCTGAAGTTTTTTAGCTAGTCTCCTGCTCAACAGGCATCTCTCTGTGTTCTTTTTAAAAGCGACTTCCTCTTAAGAACCAAGAAAAAGTGTCTTGCAGTGATATTAAGTTAGAGATGGTTTGGTACAGATTGCCAGTAGCTGTGGCACCCAGAACACATAATCACAGTTAGCTTCATAGGCACAGGTAGTATTTTTTCAAGACCAACCCATGTAAAAGGGAGAAACATAATGTACATAATAACCACACTTATTTTTGTGACAGATCATTGGCATCTAATCCTTCTCTTTCCAGGAAGAAAACTAGCACCCTTCCTGTGATAAATGCCACCGTGACTACGCACCTCGTTTTTCTAATTTTACTTAACTGAATACTGAATTTGTGGTGGCTTCCCCCGCCAGCTAAATGACAGCTAAAAATAGAGGAAAAAAACTATGAACTACATAGACAGCCCTACAACAACACCGGGGTTAGGAGTCTGGCTTCTTCCCTTACCTCTGCCATCGCCGGCCGGGTTACCCTGTC
>NW_010185659.1:0-533 GCF_000695765.1 Mesitornis unicolor | reverse complement strand
CAACCGAGCCATTCTGTGATTCTGTGAACTCGAGGGGGACGCTGCAAACGTTATTTTAAGAGAGGGGACCCCTCAGCCCAGCTGTAAATGCCATTAAAGCGCATTGGCAGCTGTGAATCCCGTTAAAGCACAGCGGCAAAAGTTGTCTCAGCACCTCAAATCTTTGAAAAGAATAAAGCAGGGAACAAGCCTCGCGTGGCCGCGCCAAGGAGGCTCCGAGCACACCGCCGTACAAAGCCCGTCCCTGTCACCGCGCAGCGCTCGCAACGGACAGAGGCGAAGGCTGCGAAAACCTGCAGCCTAAAAACATCGTTCTGGTAAAAAAAACCGCAGCGGGGTCGGAGCTGGGATGTTTCTACCCCAAAAGAGCGCAGCTGCACGGCGAGGAAAAGGACACGAAAAGGCAGAATTGGGTTTAAATTATTTCAGTAGAAAAAGACGTGAAGTCTTCATTAATATTAAAGATGCCTTTCCGTGCATTTCTCTTTGCTCTCAGATACGAATTCTCTGAAAACCGCGCTAAGGAAAGGACG
>NW_010185658.1:953-1615 GCF_000695765.1 Mesitornis unicolor | reverse complement strand
TAACGCTCCTGCGGGCAGCAGGGGATCAGTGGGGCAGGAACCCGGTCCCCGCAGCCCCTCCACCATCACCCCAGCCCAGCCCCCAGGGTTACCTTGATGGCGTGGAGCTCCTTGCTCTTGTCTTTCTCCTCGCGGATCTTCTGCCTGCCCTCCTCGTCCTCCGTGCCGTTGGTCTCCCGCTCCATGCGCTCGCGGCGCTCCCTGCGCTCGCGCTCCTGGGGGTCTTCTGGGGAGCGGGGCGAGGTCTCAGAGCCAAGCACACACCCCCACAGGGCTGGGGGGCTCCAGGGGGGTCCTGCCTCAGCCCCTTGAGCCAGGCAGACACCACCTTACCCAGCATCTTCCTCCCCATCTCCTGGAACTGCTTCCTCTTCTTCCTCTCCTCCTCCAGCAGCCGCTGCCGCTCCTCCACCTCCTGCTGCCGCCGCCGCAAGGCCTCGGCCTCCCGCTCCGCCTTGGACAGGAATTTGGGCTGCGAAAGGAGAGAGGAAGGCTCACACCAGGCCTGGCAGCAACCCCTGCACTGTCAGGCCAAGACCCCCTCCCTCAAACACCCCCCTCTCACAGCTGCTGCAGGCAGGGTACGAGAAAGCCCCAGTGCAGGGAGGAGGCTCCTGCTCCTACCTTGGCTTCTGCCTCCTCTTCAGCTTTCTTCTTCGCCA
>NW_010185658.1:401-922 GCF_000695765.1 Mesitornis unicolor | reverse complement strand
CTCCTGTGGCTTTGCCCCCTTTTCCAGCTTTCTTCTTCGCCAGCAGCTCCTCCAGGGACAGCGGCTGGGCCTGTAATGCGGGGCCAGATCATCAGCAGCCCCCAACAGAGACCCTTTGCCTCACCACAGCAACTTCCCCCCCTTGAAAGGAGCCATTCCCAGCCAAGCCCCTCCCTCACCTTCTCCTTCTTCAGGGCATTCTCCTCCTCCTCCTCCGCTTTCCGCGAGTCCCGCTCCTTCCGGGACTTGGAGTCCTTGCCCCTGCTTGGGGACAAGCTTCCCGGCAAAACAAAGACGAGTTGGGCACCGAACGCAGCTCCAGGGTCACCCCATCTTGACCAGGGACACCCCGCTCTCACCCAGGGCAACAAATCCTAAACAGCCCTGGGGTGCTTACAGGAGAGAAAGGACACCCTGGAAAAAGGGGGGGACTCACCTTGACCGCTTCCTGTCCTTGTCCCGCCGGTGCCCATCCTTCTCTCGGTCCCGGTCCTTCTTGTTCCGGTCCCGGTCGCGATCTT
>NW_010185658.1:0-236 GCF_000695765.1 Mesitornis unicolor | reverse complement strand
GGGCGCGCCGGCCTCGTCTCCTCTCCCGGGACCGGTGCCGCTTCCTGTCCTTGGCGGGGGAACCCTTGCGGTCCCGATCGCGGTCCCGGTCCCTGTCTGGGGAGCGCGAGCGTTTCCTCTCCTCCTTAACAGGGGACGCGTCCCGGTCCTTCTTGTCCGTCAGTTCTCCGGCCATCTGCAGGGGACGGGTTCAGTCAGAGCCGGGGACCGGGGGTGGTGGAAGGGGGCAGAGAGGG
>NW_010185657.1:0-4358 GCF_000695765.1 Mesitornis unicolor | reverse complement strand
GA
The DNA here is from genome assembly GCF_000695765.1 of Mesitornis unicolor. Lineage (NCBI taxonomy): Eukaryota > Metazoa > Chordata > Aves > Mesitornithiformes > Mesitornithidae > Mesitornis > Mesitornis unicolor. The sequence continues at coordinate 4,356 of NW_010185657.1, read as the reverse complement.
TTCTGTGATTAACATCTCAGCATGCATGGAGAACTCTTCTCCAGGGTGGTTATCTTTGTACTTCACAGAACAGGCACTTCCTATTAAATGACGTGGAAAAAGTACCCCCAGGAGATGTATGAGCTGCCTGAATCCCCCCGAGAGATAAAAAGATTTTCTGAAGTGAAATGAAATTTTCAACTTGCACTGAACAGCATTAAGTGTTTTTGCTTTCTTCATATAACCCGTGTACTCTGGTCTAGCAACTAACATTAAAAGAGGGCTTCCTTTTGGCTCGTAGGAGCTCTTGGCCTCTCGCTTGCAATTCCAGCTATTAAAAATATTCTCTCATTCAGCGGTAATTGCAGGTGAACTGTTAAAGCATTTGGTTCAAGCATTTCCACCAGAGAGCAAACTGCTCCCCTCATGACATATAATCACAGCCCTTCCAAGGACGCCGCTGTAACCATGTGTTGCATTAAATATTTCTCCTCATTTTTCTTAAACATTTCTCTCTTTTAGTGCCAATTACAGCTCTAATACAATTGGGAGAAATACTGATACTAAGCCAGTCTTTCGCATTAAAAAGATGTCACACTCCGTTTACTTCAGCTTAGTCACGAATGCATCGGATCTTAACAGTAAATTAACAAAATCACTTTTGGTTACGTTTCTCCTGAAATCCTATGGCAATAACCTATGAGGAACACTGCAGATTTAAAAGACTTAATTTTATTTAAAAAGAATTCGCTCTTTCTTGGCTTTAACAAAATCCCGTGCAGCCTAAACCTAAAACAAAAAGGCAAGGAAAAGAGGTATTTTCTCCCCGATATTTTCTTGTGACTAACCTGTCATCTGTCATTCCTCATCATCAGAAACATCTGCAGGAAGCAAGACTCCAGAATCCTCCGAATACCCCCAGAACTCTACCAGTAACTGAATAATTACAGAGTGGGTAACGCACTAGGGTGTAACAAAACCATCCCAGTATCTGAAGTGGAAGACGTCAGTACTTGATGGTACCTAGACAGCACATCTCAGAGAGCAACCATTTCTGTGAGTTCTAATCTTTTGTTCCTTCTGGTCTTTTGTATGACAGTTACTAGCAAAAGAAAGGTAAAAAAAAAGAGTCTCGTGCCTTATTTAACATTAAAAAGAAAGCCTGAAAGAGAGAGGCTTATAAAAAAAGACAGTAAAATTGGGCTGTCTTTGTTCCTGGAGGCCATCTGAAATGGCCAGTGAAAAAATGAGCAAATGAGACAGGAATTAACCCAATGAAAACTTTGTTTTATTTACATCTGCTGATGTTATTTAGTGCCGACGTCTAATACACCCTATGATTCTATAATTTTGGATGAAAATCCACCATAGTAACCTTTTCATTATGAAGATACCATTTATGAGAGAAAGAGTCCTCAGCTGACCTCCCCTGAAGATGGGAAATAACAGCCAGGGCAATTCTTAAAGTGAAAAATGAGACAGAAGGATAAATGGCGCTTCTCAAGCCTTTCTTATGTATCCTAAAGCTCTGCAATGCTTTCCTTAATGTGAAAATAACGTGCTAGGAGATACTGGGCAATACAGAAAATCTGACTGAAAGAATCATAGAATCACAGGATGTGTTGGGTTGGAAGGGACCTTTAAAGCTCCTCCAGGCCAACCCTGCAGTCAGCAGGGACATTGGCACCACATCAGGTTGCTCACAGCCCCATCAAGCCTGACCTTGAATATCTCCAGGGATGGGGCCTGCACCACCTCTCTGGGCAACCTGGGCCACTGATCCACCACCTCATGGGGAAGAGCTTTTTCCTCAGATCCAACCTAAATCTGCCCTTTTCCAGTTTAAAACCATTCCCCCCATCCTATCGCTCCATGCCCCAGTGAACAGCTCTTCCCAGATTTCTTACAGGCACCTTTCAGGTCCTGGAAGGTCGCTATAAGGTCCCCCCAGAGCCTTCTCCTCTCCAGGCTGAACAACCCCAACTCTCTCAGCTGTCTTTGTAGCAGAGCTGCTCCAGCCCCTGAGCATCTTTGTGGCCTCCTCTGGACCCGCTCCAGCACTTCAATGTCCTTTTTGTGTTGGGGACTCCAAAGCTGGACACAGCCCTGCAGGTGGGGTCTGAGCAGAGCAGAGCAGAGCAGAGGGGCAGAATCATCTCCCTTGATCTGCTGGCCATACGTTTGATCACACTGAATCATACAGAATATCAGGAGCTGGAAGGGACCTGGAAAGCTCCCCCAGTGCAACCCCTGCCAGAGCAGGATCACCAGAGCAGTCACACAGGAACACCTCAGGGCTTTGGGGGTCTCCACACAAGGAGACTCCACAACCTCTCTGGGCAGCCTGGGCCATGCTCTGCACCCTCACACTCACAAACTTTGTCCTCATCTTCAGCTTGAACCTCCTGTGCTCCAGCTTGGGACCATTGCCCCTTGTCCTGGCATTGGACATCCCAGAGCAGAGCCTGGCTCCTTCCTCCTGACACTCGCCCTTTACAGATTTACAAACATTATAATTTATAAACATTAATGAGAAAGAGTTAAAGAAGGGAAGCTGCTCACATCCAGCTTGAAATATTCTGTAAATGTGGTGAATAATATCTTTTTTTAAACATATATATATATATAGCCATCATCACATAACAGTCCTTTGACTCCCCACCGCTGTGCCGCACCCACAAACACACACATCAACATCCAGTGTATTTTTAACAGCGAGGCTTTGGTATACAGCTTCCTACAGGAAATGTTAACCTCATACTGAAAGCAACACGCTCTGCTCGACTGCTCGGTAACAGCAAAACGAAGGAAGCTCCAATACCAGAAAAGTGTGACTCCCTGCACATAGCACCGTGAAATTCCCTTGCACTTTGCCCATAAAGCAAAGGGCCTTCCCAGCTTGCAGCGTTGCCCTCGAAAGATTATTTCTGGATTTGAGCTGAACAGGCTTTATTCATCATAAACTCAGCTTGTAAGTTCTGCACCCCAGCAGGCAGAAAAGCCCGTACAGGATCAAATTCTTACAGGTTGTGATAAAACAGAAATATCTGCAAGTGTCACCCCGCAGCAGCTGAGGCTTCTTGTAAAGTCTTGAGCCAAAGACTCCCTCAGAAGTCAGCAGCACAGCCTGCGGCGCTCTGAGGCGACGCATTTAAATAGAGAATCGAGCCATTTGAAGTCCAAACTTTTCTTTAGAGACGCCTGTTGGTCTTTATTAGCCACCAGGGAGCCTGAGTTCTGTGCAAAGTTGAGATAGATCAAGGCGTGAGAGAGGTAAAAGGGAAAAAAAGGGGGAAAAAAAAGTGTTTCATTTTTCAGTTTGGGATGGTTGGAAGGGTTTTCTCAATCCGTTGTCAAAGAAACGAATGGCAACTTTTCAGATACAATAGAAAGCAGAGTTTTTTTGTCCTTTGCACTTCGCTGATCACCATCTGGTGTGCTCGACCGCACCATGCAGAAATCACATTTAATTTTTTTTTAAAGACATGGAATGATATTTCATGATTTGTTCTGGTAATTTTCTCATATTAAACTTTGGAGCCCTGAAATCCTTGTAGCTCCAGGCTATCACGGAGAAGAAAACGGCTTTGCTTACTTGTAACCGTCGTATCAGATCAGACCACTTGTCTGTTGCACGCTGCCTCCCGCGCTGGCCAGATAACAGCTGCTTCGGAGGAAACTGCGCGCGATGCTGCGATATGCAGGAGGATAAAGTCACCCAGAAGGAAGTTACTTCCCCAGACACCTGCTCTGTGTGCAATTGCTGATAAAATTCGTTCTTGTCAGCAAGGTGTTTTACTGCTCTTCAACTCCTCCTGCAAACTGACCCTGGGACCCAAACTGACAGTGACGGTGTGGGGCTACCCCGTGATATTAAGCAGTTCCATGCTTGGAAACATCTGTCCCTTAAAGCTCTGTATAGTAAATATATCATACGAAAATAAAATTATTTTTTTAAGTTTATATTTTTAAATGTTTAGCTCGAGATGTGGAGGTTGCAAGAGGCGTCTTGCATTAGAACGCTGGTACTTGGAGGAAACTGTTGCAAGTATGCGCTGTGACCAGAGACTTCCTGGTGGGTGATGGGGCAGATACATCGATGCAAAACACCGAACAAGCTGGTACTGCAAACCGCATCTCTGCTTCAGCAGAACATGCCAACTGCAGACTAACTGGCAAGGAAACAGGATACCCACCATGGTTTTCTTGTATGTGAAACTAATTCAGTGTGGTGCAGTAGCCTGCATAACGACTGTAGTTGGCCTGTAAGCAATGCCACAAAACTATGATTTTATCTGGTCAAGACATCTTCATAGAGGGAACATTTGAACCTGGAGAAACAGCATGAGGGACTTTTTACAAGGGCACATAGTGATA
>NW_010185656.1:270-556 GCF_000695765.1 Mesitornis unicolor | reverse complement strand
ATCTTTTTCCCCGCTCCGGGGATACCACGGGGCAAACAAACAGCTGCTTTACCGACTTGTTGGAAACCTTCCCAAATTGTTCCCCAAAACCACGGTATATTGAGGATATACAAAGTTAAACGCGTCTCGGATGGAGCCAGCGAGTCCCATCTTGGGAAATCTACGGCGAAAAGTCGCCGTCCGGCGCAATCTGTTCTGCACCCAGGGCAAAATTAATAAAATAAGCTTTTGTGGAAGTAATTCTGTGGCCCTTTGGGCTAAATCAGCGGGGGAATTGGTGCAGTTT
>NW_010185656.1:0-217 GCF_000695765.1 Mesitornis unicolor | reverse complement strand
AGGAGATTTCAGTCCTGGTTAAGAGGTGGGATCATTTATCTCAGGGTCCGATGGCTTCTCCATCACTCGGAGTCTTTAAATCATGCCTTGATTTGTCTGAGCGATGTAGTGTGGCTGGGGATTAAATTACGTTGATGGAGTGGTTGGGTTTTGCTCTAGGAGGGAGGGCTTAGTTGGCCTTTGATGTCCTCTGTGTGTGTATCGACATGCACATATA
>NW_010185655.1:0-1699 GCF_000695765.1 Mesitornis unicolor | reverse complement strand
CCCCTCCGGTGTCTCCCCCCGCCCCTGTTGCTCCTTTGTTTCAAATTCTCCTGGTAATCTCCTGGTAACTGCTTAATCCATTTAATGATTATAATAATCTTCCTGTCTAGCATTATCGATCTGGGGCAAATGCTATCCAGAACATTCTTATACCTGCTAATATACAATGGTGCTATTCAGGCCATTTTGCTAAAGGACAGTCTCTGGGAGCCCCTCTGATCTGGGAGCCCCTGATCTGTGCTCATGTCATGTAGAAAGCATCACCAAGAATCGGCTCAGTAGCAGTACAGTATAAGCTCTGCCAGGACTAGTTCCTTAGCCAGGCAGTAAGTTTAAAAGACCAATAAGCCTTTCTGAGTCATAGATGCTAGGGCTGGATAAAACCTAATAAATTTTCTAGGCCATTCCTCTGCTAGCGCTGAAACCTTCCCCAGGGTACACTATGCTGCATTTTCTAAGACTTTGTCCAGTATAGCTTTACATGCATCATGCAGTGTGCCTTCTTGTCCATATTTTGTTTATTTTTTATATGTGGTTTGTATTCAGGTACAGATATGAAATGAAGACAATAGCTGTTTTCTGAAAATTCCTGGTAAAGCCTACTATTCTCAGGTGTCCCTTTGACATGAATACAAAAACACAATCCAGTTGTAAAAGAAATGCCATGAATAACGTTTCACCTAATGTGCAAACCTGGCATATGATGAAGAAAAATGCCTGCTGGCAATAGACTGCTAGTTCAGGGACAGCTTCTGAGCTAACCTGAACAGAACACCTGTAACAGTTACGTATTTCCCCAGTACGATATGTGCAAGAACAATTCTAGTACTAACATTTAGAATTATCTACCTAAAAGAAGCTGTGGGACAAACAGAGAAATAAAATAAAATAGCAGTTGACAAGCAGAAATAAAAACATGGAAGAAACTCTGCTTATGATTGCATGTGCAACTCATCTAACTGCATGTAAAATGCAGATAGCTGCCTAGAGAGAACCACTCTGTGTACTCTGCACATCCTCCAGGCACTGCTTTACCTTTGGACAAGCAGACTCTGTTTTTTTGTTTCTCATTGACACCTGCTGCACAGTGAACTATTCCAAACCTGAGCTAGGATAGCTCGAAATCTGAGGAGCCTGCTCCAAAGGAAGTTGGTAGAAGATCAGCTTCGGATTTCAAAGGCAGCAGGGTAAGTTCAGAAAAAGTTGACAGGCTTGAAGGTATACAATTTTGGCATAGTATCTGCTGATCTCGTGCCACTTGAGATTTAGGATATATTACAGAGGACAAATCATCACAGACTGGAAGTCCTGCCAACCACCTACTTTTAAAAAACATTATTCTGGAAAGTATATGGTTATCCTATTATTTTTTATTCATGAGAAGTTATTTCAGTCCCCTTCTCTATTAGAAAATCAGCAGGGAGTCACTACAACTTCTGAGCTGATTCAGATAGAAATGCTGTTTTTCTGTGAGGAAAGGAATGTTCTCTGAGTATTTGCCTCGGGATTATGTAACTAAAAAGTGAAATAAAATGAAAAGCCTGTGTAATTCTTTCTGTCTCTCTTTCTTTCTTTTTTTTTTTCTTTCTCTAAGGAAAAAAGGTTTGAAGAAAGCAAACGTTTTGATTTTAAGAACTGCTGCTTTTCTAACTGCTTAGACATAGTCTATTTCTTTCAAAAAACCCCAACCCAAATTCCC
>NW_010185654.1:0-1157 GCF_000695765.1 Mesitornis unicolor | reverse complement strand
GAGCATGCACCAAAATACAGGGTGCCAAGAGGACCTGGGGTCCCACCTATTCAACTGGGGAGTTTTGGGAGTATAGTCTAGAGCCTTCTGACTTGGTTTTTGGATTTGGAGCTTTGGACATAAGCTTCCTTTATGATCCCAGTGTGAACACTTCTGTATTTTGCTATTTTTGTATTTCCCTCATATAGTTTACCATCTGCTCCACTCCCTTTGTTTAGCAACTGAATGAAAGAGTTGTTTTAAAATCCAAAGTGGGACTGTAGAGTGATTCATGACCAGGTATAATAGGAATAGCTCATTCTTAACATATCTGAGAGTTTGAATTTTGAGAGTACTATTCCAGAAAGTACAGGTGCCTGCAAATTCAGATTATCACAGAATCACAGAACGTTAGGGATTGGAAGGGACCTCAAAAGATCATCTAGTCCAATCCCCCAATTATCAGAAGAAATTCATACAATAAAAACCAAGGAAGCATACATTAAAATGTAATGCTGAGCAGTTATTCCATATAACTGAGCAGAATTCCATATAACTGAATTCATCACCTATGAATGAAGAAAAGAAAGTGGTCTTCTGCCACAATTTCCTGGGACCTTACAGAGAGCTCCATGGCCAATAGAGGGGTCTGCTTGGCAACACTTGCTGTTGCTGGAGTGACTGACCCTTCCAGTGGTCCTGAGTTTCCAACTCAGTGCTCAGCAACTGTGGGCTTCACTTGGTTTTTCTGGTCCCTTTCATGGGTAGGAAGATCCCTCTTTTAATGACAGAAACACGCTCCGTGGTATCCATGACTATGAGATGCTAATCTCTAATTATAAGCCACTGTGAATGGCTATGTGCATTTTTCCACTCAATAGGAGAGTTTATATTGCTTAGTTATGGCTGCTGAGATTAAATCTTCTCTGTACAGTGACTCTAAGGGACTCTGAGGAGGGTTGATTATATCCACACTGTGCTTACTTTAAGCTCATTAAGTTACAATTAAAATGATATCTCTGAAGCTTATGGAAAAATTAAATTACTTTTAAGGTTGCTATGGGCTGTTTTGAAATAATTAAACTTTGCTTTGTGGGACATACTATCTGATTTGAAGAAACTGTGTGATTTAAAACTACTGAAAATCAGTGTGGTAACACATGGTGCTATTATTTTCT
>NW_010185653.1:13662-20355 GCF_000695765.1 Mesitornis unicolor | reverse complement strand
AAGAAAGAGGGGGGGGAGAGAGAGAGACCAAATTAGATTGCAAAACCTAGACCAGCCTCTCTCCCTCTCTTTCTTTTCTCTCTCTCTCCCCTCCTTTCCCTTTTCTGATCTAAAAATATCCCCCCTGCTTGAGCTGACTGCGGTATCTTTTGTGTTGCATCTTTCTGTTTTTAGCCCTTGCATGAGCCATTGAAGGGTGGCCCGCAAGAGATCAGAAGCACAAGATATTGATCTATCGATACCCTCTGGGTCCAAGAATTAATTTTAAGTGAAAGAGCTGCACCTTGATTTTGGCAGAGGGTGGGTGGGCAGATGACAGGGGTTATTTTAGGATACCATACACATTCTATGAAGCCGCATCTTCCACTTTCTCCCTCTAGATTAATTTTAAAAATATCCTTCCTTCCTCACCCCACCTCTCTCACGTGGACCTGTGGGCAAGCACATGTCACCCCCATTCATACAAACACAATGCAATGGAGCAGCGGTAATTTGCAGAGATGGTACATTCACAAACAGCAACCCAGTCCCTTTAATGCAGGTTGATTTCACAGAAAGGACACCACAGCCCAGAGGAATTTGATTAGACTGGTGATTTAAATTTGCAAGCTGCTTATTGGGTTCCTTATTGTCTTCACCCTTCAGTTTAGCAAAACTGATTTAATCTGTCTTTAAAAAAAAAAAGAAAGAAATAGGAGGAAAAAAAAAAATCTATTTACACTGTAGATGGAAGACCTAAATCTTAGAACCAGTGGTACATGACAGTAAAAAACATCGACGGCAACCGGCTTCTAGGTGCTTTGCATCAGAGCCTTAAGCAGGCACACACCCATGGCAAGATACAGCCATATCTATCCATGACATAGACTGTGCAGAGCTGTGCATACGTACCACAGAGTAGATCTAATCCTGCAACGTTCACAATTCAAGGAAATGTTTGGGGATTTTTTTTCTTTTTTTGCCTTTTTGAAACTATTCAGGAACAGAGGCACTGTGCTAGACAGTCATAATTTGCAAGATCAGGCCATAAATAGGGCTCCTGCCCTGCAAACATTTATTCACGTGCCAAGTGTTAAGACTGTGACTAATCTAATTTGAAATCAAGGGGATTACTCATAGTAGTAACATTAAACTCATGCATGTTTGCAGGATCAGGGCCTAAATGATTAATCACCACTGCAGCTAGGCACTATTGGGTACACCATTTATTACTTACAATACTTCAGCACTGTAGATGCTTGGATCCCTTCTGGAGAGCACGCGTTGCTCTGCTGTAGTGAAGAATGAGCATCATGTTCTACTTAAAAAGTATGTAACACACCTCGATACTTGTGTGCTCGATCTGATTTTTGTGATGCTGATGAGCCACCCAGAGGCCCTGGCTAACACCACCTGGGGCAAATTTGGAGTCATTTGAGCAAGAAGTCGTGGATGCACAGCCTGCCTCAGATGGGCGTCTTGTGTCACTTTTTTTCATGTAATGGCTACACACGGACTACGGCTGCAACTGCACCTGCAGGCTGCTGCTTACGCCGAGTTTAGCAGGGTGTGCGCTGAGGCTCCACCCTTGGTTCTGAGGGAAAAATCAGGAGAAGAATGAAAGCACGGCCATTATATGAATCATTCATTCATGTGTTCATTCACCTTTGCATCATTGTTGATATTATTATTATTATTTTGCAAAAGATGGTTTGGTCCTCTTCAGGCTGGTCTGTTCTTCAGTATTTGCTTCTGCTGGTGCTCAGCACCCAGTGATGACACTCTAGTGCAAATGAGACTGACCTTTGAGCTCAAGTACCCACATCAACTTGTGGCAAAGTACTGAATCAAAGAAAGCGAGGTCCACATGGGCAGCAAGACATGTGCTGAGGCAAGAAGGTTTCCAGGCAGCTTGCTGGTAAAATAACTGGGTGATTCCAGGTGACACAGCATGTTGGCTGAACCTGAGCTGCACCTGTGCACTGCACAGGTGACTCCTCCTTCTGACAGCTTTCGGGAATGGGGTGATGTACATGCTTCTCACGTTTTACAAGGGTGCAAACCCCACTATCTCTGATTTAAGAACAACATTTGTGAGTTCTCTAAATTAAACAGTCCAATGTTGTTTTAGAAACATAAGCAGTCAGGAAAGATCAGTAATGACTAACTGAGGAAAGACAGAAGACAGTTAAAAAAACAGGATTATGTTACCTGGAGCAAGAAAAGTGAATGCAGTCAAAGAAAAACAAGCAGCTTGGTCATCTGCCCCAATAAGTCAGTGATGCAAAATCCCTTTAACACAAACTGTTCTGGAGTTTCTAACTTTTTTACATTTGGGGAGTGGTGGTGAACAGAGGAAAGGCTTTGGGGCATGTGCACTGATTGAACAGGAGCAGGGTGGGTTTGTTGGATGCAGAGAGAAGGGTCTAGAGGAGAGGCTACGGCTCTGGAGAGGCAAAAGGGATTAGGGAGAGGTTAAAAGGTGGCAGGAAACAAAGGCAAGGGAGTAGAGTTGGGGCTGTAGCCCAGAAGCGTGGTGAGGAATGAAGGCCAGATAGACAGTGAAGAGAGCAAGTTAGAAACTTCCTCCTTTCCTGCCGTGTAAGCAGAATATGCCAGTCAGGAGGGAATCTGCATTTGTCTTGCTGCCCTTCTGCTGGCCACTGAGCCCATCTCTGGTCAGAGCCACTCAGAGCTGTGCAGACTGTGTCTTCCTTCATACACAATTTTTGTTCAACCAAGAATGAATCTCTGAATTTCCAGGGCTGTCAAGCCCCATCCCAATGCACCAGGAGCAGCCTGGGGCTGGACCTTGACTCTTGTACCCTGTCCTGCCACCCTGCACCTGGTACCATCACACCTCGCAGCACTGCCACACTCCTGCTTGCCCACATGTCTCTCAAATTACCTCTGAGTGTGGAGTGGGAAGGACAAGGGTAAAGCTGAGATGGGCAGGTGGGAGGAAAAGAGGGAGGAGAGTTGCAAACAAGTGCATGCATGAAGCGGAAGAGGAGGGTGTCAGAAGACACAGAGGTACAAAGTATGGAGAGGATTTCAGAGGAGCTGGAGCACCGTAGGGAACTAAAAAGAGCCAGAAGGAATACAGTGAATGAAAGCAGTGAAGAAGAATGGGAGAACCTGAGCAGTTGGGCTTCACAAATTTCACATCCAACATCCATACCTCACCGGGCTTTGGAGCGCTTTGTTTCAGGTCTCCTACTCGTTGTACATGCTCCCTTCGTGTTTGTCCTCTCCACCTTTCCAAGTGTGCTCAGTGGTTCCAGGCTACTCCCCAGTCTTTCCCCAGCTCCTCTTCGGGGCTGCATGCTGGTACTCGCAAACACAGGAGGATAAAGGGGAGGGAAGCAACACAGTGGACAAAATGCAGTGTGGGGACCTGGAGTCTGGACATGGAAAAGGTTCCTTTTTTGGAGGGGAGGGGACATTACAGCTGAAGAAGATTAGATGTTCCAAAACTTTTGCTTACAGATAATTACATTTCCTTAATTTCCTTTCAGGAAGTAGAGAAACAGAGAGTGGCTGAAAGCAATCAGGGAAACCCCAGAGATACAGACTTGTGTTGCACATTGCTGTTTGCAGTGTGACTTCAACTCTGCCCTCTGGGCACTGTGCCACAGCAGGGCCCTCACCCGCACACCAGCACCCTCCCTCACCTGCCATTGTAGGCGTCGTGGAAATGAGCACGGAGGATGGCTGGACAAAGCCTAACATCTCCCTCACTGTGGCAAAATGCAGGGGAAGGTCATGCACAGCAAACAGGTTCAAGTGCTGAGCCTACACACATCATGCTAAACGTTATCTCGACTTTTCCCTTTCTGTACAGATTTCTGCTGTGAGATGGCCTTGCTCACCTCTCCAATGACCAGGAGACCACACTGATGTACACCACCAAGCTGTGGACGATTTCTGCAGCAAGACATTACTATGGGCACATTGGCTGAACCTCTGTCAGCAAACCAAATAACCCACACTCCATCTCTCATCTCTCAATGTAGACCTTGCACTGTATCATGATATCAGCTTTTCCAAGCTGCTCCAACGGATAATCAATACAGCTACAGTCAACACAGCTAATACACTCAGAATAGATGCAGATAAATGCTGGATTTCCAATTTGTCGTCTGTGAGTCTAATAATAGCATATCTGAAGAGAGTGTCTCAGGTCTATTTATTAGGCTTCTCACTTTTTGTTGTGCCATTCCCAGGAGCTAATGACAGCTGGACACAGTTAAGATTGTGTCAGGGAGGGATATTTCTTTTAGCGTTTCATTGCTGACTTCTCAGACATTGCAGTCCTGTGAATACCAGAGTTTTCTAGAAGAGCAGGGAGACAACACACCAACTGTGCAGCAACAAATGTTCCAAGCACTAAATAATGGTGAAAGAAGGGCAGTGCAGTGCACCAGTGCTTTATGGTCAAGTATATGGGAGCACCCTGTACACAAGGAAATTACAGTCTAAATGAGGAACCATACACAGAAGAGCGACTAGAAAAGGAGAGGGAGGATGAGCAAGGTAAGTTACCAAATTTAACTGTAGGTAGGACAGACACATCTTACTATTTTCAGCTTTTTAATCAAACCGCCATGCTGTGTTTAAAGACTACTAGAAATTACTGCAGAAGGTTCAGTCCTGAAAGAAGAACCAGGACATTTTCAGTCTGGACAGGCTGCTGGACACATGAGTTTAGGGGTATTATTATTTATTGTTATTTAGTATTATTTAGAGGCCATGGGCTACACAGGCACCAGAGCACATGAGCAAGAGCTGTGTGTAGCCACAGGTCAAAGGAAGATGGCTTTTTTTTTCCCCCATACAAGGGAGGGCTATCCTCACAACTTGAATTTGAAAGGGAAATTTCTGGTCTGCACAGAGTGCAAGGAGTCTGAGGGATGGGGGATTTATCTGCAATTTAACCAGAGCAAAATCATGATCAGCTATGGCACTACCAAAGCCCTGGCAAACTGGTAACACAGTGAAAGGTGTCTGTCCTGCATCCTACCTAATCATACATGTCCGAAGGGTGACCTGGACTCCCAAAAGCCTTGCCCATGCCACACATAGAATGTTGAATGGTGTGGAATCGTCACAGTTTCTGACAGGAGACTCCTATGCAGCAGCATTGGCTATGATGTCCTAGGCTTTAGCATACTTCAGGCTGGGTTTGTTTCTGCTGACCTCCCCAACAATTTTATCATACATGCGCATCACTGTTTGTTGTGCCGGAGCATCATTCAGGATAGAAAGCCCTTTGCAGGTTTATTTCTGCCTCCATTGCATTGTAGCTCAAAGGCTCAGAGAGGCCATTTTAGGCAAACTCATTCAAGAACTAAATCTGTTTTATACCACAGGTAAAGCCAGCCTGCTTCCCTTCTTACTTTTTTGTATAAAACCTTGCAGCACCCATGCAGGGGGAGAGATGAAGAGAGAAGGCAAGGTTATCTTCTGACGCATGTGATGGGGGCTTTCTGCCTGTTGTGAGATGAAGGGACTTGAAGGCTGAATCGTTGAAGCTGAATAACAGTGGCTGTAGGCCCGGTCCTCCCTTGCGTGGTTACTGGAGGAGGTGCTCCCTGTGACGTACTGGCTTGTCACTATGGAGCAATTCAGTATCTCCCCTCTGACAGTACTGGTACTTTTTCTTTCTGCCTGGCTTTTTCCCTCCTCCTTGCCATCAAAAAGAGGAAAGGGAGGCAGGAAATAATTCAGAGAGTGAGGTCAGACTCCCCCTCCACAGCCCTGCCCTTTGTTGCAGTGCAGTCTGTAATGACTGGTGGAAGACCCCTTGACTGCCCACACAGCTGGGCCCAGCCTGCAGTGGGTGAAGGTCTGACTGTGCTGCCCTGACACTTGGAGGGGACAGGCTGCCGCAGATGGGCATGGGCTCGCAGGGCAGGCAGAAGTGAGGGTCACTTACAGATACCTGATATCACTTAGGTCCATCCTGACCACTCCTCTTTCCCAAATTTGCACATCTGGCTTCATTTTGGATTAAGAAGATAGGACCCTAAAAAGCTAACAAAACCATTGTTTACTGTGAGATGCCCAGCCAGAAAAGCTTCTGCTTATCTCATATTTTCTTTTATCCATTACATTGGGAAATCTGCTTGAAAGTGAGACTTTGCAGTGGTCATTAGCAGTTCCTAGTCCTTTAATTCATCAGAGCACTTGCAGGCACCTGATGAGACCATAGCAGAGCTGGGCTAAAGCATCCCCAGGGGTCCAGGTTCCCTGTTCAGTGCTCATCCCCCCTCTCTTCCGTCTACTCTGGTTGTCCTTTGGTGCAACTCCTCAAACCCTGACACAGTGCTGTAGGGCAGGAAGAGGCAGTAGAAGGTGGGGAACTTACCATGGTGAGGACAGGTTCAGTCACACCAGGCCAGGAGATGGAGGTGGACTCTGAGTTTGCGGAGAAATAAATATTCTGTGTGTAAATAGTCTTCTTAGCCATTAGTCTCCTCTTCCATCTTGCCTAGCAGGGGAATTAAAAACATTCAGCAGCTGAGCACATTTGTTACAAAAACCTTAAAAAAACCCAACAAACTAACAACAAAAAAGCATCCCCAGAGCCATCTAAGGCTCAAGCCTGTGACTGTCATCCTCCCAGCTTTGGTGTTGCTGCTGTCATTACTTTCAGTTGAGTCTGGGAGCCGAATTGGGCTCACTGACTCGCCCCCCCCCGCCCAAGGCTCC
>NW_010185653.1:12638-13631 GCF_000695765.1 Mesitornis unicolor | reverse complement strand
GAAGAGAGCTGCCAAGAGGACACAGGTGCATTTTAGGCCCCCACTGCTCCTCCACGTCTCTCTGCTCCCCTGTAGATAAGCCCCACGGCCAAGCTCCCTCGTCACTACCCGTGTATTCTCCAGCAGCATTAACTTATGCACACCCCATTCACCAATTGTTCGGCATTTTTGTCAATGAAGGCACATTTTATGAATTAGAAGAGCACAGGCCCCCTTGTGGCTTGGCTCCGTTCCCTGCTCCACGCCGCCAGCCCCCTCCACACCCCGGCGGGGGCACTCCGGCAAGAAGAGGTTTCACTGAAACCCCTACGTGGGTTTCAAATAGCCCCCGGCACCCGAAGAGATGGCCGGAGAATTTGAATGATGAGGTGAAAGGACAGCATACAAGGAAAGAAAAAAGCAGCAGTTGCTTGAGGAGTAAGAGGGTATTTATTTCTACAGGGTTTTAAGAAGGGTTTAGCTAATTGAATTGAACTGAAAAGCAAGGCAGCTGACATGTATGTAGAATGCAGTCCCTTGTTCATCCATGGAGCAGGTACAGCACAGCAAATGGCTTCTGCCTGACCTATATGTCTCAGACACACGCTAGAGAGCACAAGTGGAGATGATTCTGCACAGCCTTTTCTCTCCTCACCCTTTCCAGTCCCTAACACAGGATTTTCTGGGCTCTGCTAAGGTAGCAGTTTAATTATGAGAACCAATTTTTACTGAGAACTGAATGAGTGACTTAACCCATGACTTAATACATAGAGGGACCTGGGTGCAATGCTTTGATTTGGGAAACACAAGACCAAAGAGCACCCACAGAGGCGGAGAGGCAAGACCGGCAGTGCAGAAACCCGCCCCCCCCCGTGAACCTCATCTACGATTAGGGTCATATCTTGCAGTTGTTACTCATGGCAAAATCCAAGGAGATGGAAGCCAGAACAAATCTCCCAAAGCCAGAGGCAGCCCTGCCATCACAAGCTGTGGGACTGCTGTCTCTGGGATTGT
>NW_010185653.1:10254-12628 GCF_000695765.1 Mesitornis unicolor | reverse complement strand
CGAGGCTCTGATCCCAGCTATCGCATTACTCCTTTCCTAGGCAAGTCTCTGCAAAATGAGTAGTTAGTTCTCCACCTCCTGGGGGCTACGTGGCTGAATTATTGATGGTAGAAGGTGAAAAGCAATAAACAAGAAATCAACCAAATTGCTAGCATGAGGGAAGGACAGGTATTAATATAATTACAAAAAATAAAATCTTTGTTCCTGCAGGTGTGGGAAGGAGTGCAGTTTCATGGTTACCACAGACAGGGAGAGGGAGAACTCCTGGGCTGCAATGTTGGCATGTGCACGGCAGCTTTTAGGCATGGACTAAATGCTCAGATTGGTTTGGTCTTCACTTGCAGTTTAATGTTCTTTGGTCAGGGATTTCCTCGTTACTTTTGGGGGAGTGTCTAGTACTGTGGGGTTCACAGGCAATACTGTGAAGAGATAGGATGCCAGGCATAAAAATAAACACACACTCTTGTGCACGGGTGTATTTGCTACTCCTTCCTGTGTAACTATCCAACAACACCAAAAACATTTTGAGGTGGGCACCTTACCTTTATATCTGTATACACAAGAACCTCGATCATGATTAGTGCGTCTGAGAATGGACATAATAAGAGTTTAAAAATACATACAGTAGTGGGTGTTATGAGTGACCTTTGTTTCTTCTGCCTTAGACAGAAAGCCTTGTTTTTCAGTAAGCCTTACACAGTCTTACATAGCTTTTGGGATTTTTTAACTTCATGTGGCTGTCAGTTTAAAATACTTGGGTGGAATATTTAACTCAAATGCTTTCTACATTCTCCTCTTCTTCTTTGCATGAACTGACACAGGTTTCTTCTCTTGAGTGAGCAGAGTGTCTCTAATAAAAACTATGGCAGCTAAATCTGGGATTGCTGTGTATTCTTCACAAGTCTTGGTTCAAAATATTCAGTCTTGCAGAGAAAGCCCCTTCACACACAGGGAGATGTAGAGCAGCCAGTAAACTAGATCATCTCTCCTCCCTCCTCAGGAATGCAGAAGAAGAAAGCAGCTTGCTAAGATGTCTTTCGTGGGGCCAGGGGCCAGCTCCTCTGGCTCCCAAAAAGAGAACGGGAGTCAGCACTTGGAGAAAAAATTGTAACAGCCACCTGTTGACAGAAGAAAATTACCAGATCTGCAACCCAAATTTCTTCTCCATGCTTTTCAAAGGTACAACACACAAGATGCTACCCAGAAGAAGGCAAAGATGCTTCTGCTGGACTGGATTTGCAGCTCCTGTTAGGGACATCTGGAGGGTTACTCCAGTTAGCAAAAGCATCCTAAGGATCCAATATAGCCCAAAATACCTTTGGTGTTCCATGCTACAGAGATATCAATTCCATTAAGTCCCTTGTCTCATGCCCACTGAATTAATGAGGAAATTAATACAAAGATGCCTCTGCTGAGATACAATTCTTTCCTGATGTTGGTGGTACCTCTTGCTGCCTCATTCACCAACAGAAACGGGGGTGTAGGACAGAGGCCTAGAGATTTTCCCCTCTGCTGCCCAGTGTGCAATAACATGCCCCTTGGAAGGAAAGAGCATCTTTTCACTTGTGTTTCCTACAGTCCAGGCCTGATCCCCCATCAGACAGACCTGCTGCAGCAGGAGCTGGGGGAGCTCAAGGTTAACCATGAAGGGTGCTGGAAGCCTCCATCAGCACTGGTTCTTTGCTGTCGTCGTCTAGCCCAGCTGCTACTGGCCATTGCCATTCCCAAGGGCAGTTAAGAGGGTCACTCGTTCTTGCTCACCATGTTTGTTCTGGTGTGGACCAGGGATCTGGTCCCCTCTTAGGTTCACCCAGGATGGCCAAGATGAGAGTCCTAGCCCACCCATGCTGGGGCTAAGGTGCCCTGAAGAGGGAAGTTGCCTTCCCTTGCCCATGTCCCTAGCACACCTGGTAGCTCCTGAGGGGATGAAAATGCAGCCTTGAATAAGGGGTGAGAGGAAGCTGGTGAAGGGCTGCAGAGCTCTTTGTAGTGACTTTTCCGCATGATAGAAATGAAGAATCCAGGTGGTTCATTAATTTTGGACCCAGTATTAGAAGAGTGGATGGTAAGAAAGCACTGCACAAACTGGGCAAAGGTACAAGTATGGAGGATAGAACTGTGCTGTTACCCCGCTGTAAATCCCAGTTGAGTCAGAGCAGTCACACTGCTACAGCTACACCACCCCACCGACAGCTGGAGCTATATTTTGGGTTTTTCCTCCCCCTCTTTTCAGCTCCTTTTCACAGTGGGGATGTGACTGTCAGAGTCAGGAAGGGCAGGCATCCTGCCGTGGCTTGGGAAAGGAGGCAGGCAGAGGAACCTAGCACCGGGACCAGCGGTGGGAAGTGGGCTGCAGCGAGGTGGGGCTGCGGTG
>NW_010185653.1:9102-10223 GCF_000695765.1 Mesitornis unicolor | reverse complement strand
GGTTGGGGAGCATCTCCTACCCTGCTGCCGTAAAACTGCATTTACCGTGGGGATCTCTGGGTTTTGTAGCAGGGTTGGTTGGAGCTTATTCGCCCCCCAGCACGTAGGGCTTGTGTGCCTGTGTTTAAATATAGACTCGAGCTCGTCAAGCCCCCGGTTTTAGGGAGGACCAGGCTGTGTGGTGCTGCAGGGATGCGGAGGGGAGCGTGCTGCTGATGTAACCCCGTGTCCCGGGGAAGGGTGGGCCATGTGCTGGCACCGCGCTGGTTTTGTGTGCGGGGGTCACGTGGAGCTGCTCCCGCAAGGTGGTGGTGCGTGGGTGTGTGGGGGCGTCAGGAGGCGTCGGGGGTATGGCTGAGCTGTGCTGAATCCCCTTTAAAAATCTGCAGTTTGGTGTCTTACTGGGTTTTATTTCTCTCTCCTGCTCCTCTCTCGCCCTGGAGTTCTGTAGTAGCCCTGAATTAGCATGTCACGTGTATGGCATGTGGAAATGAATCAGGGGCATGTGAGGAGGAGGAGGACGCCTGTGTCTGTGTTTGCATCCGGGGGTATGGCTGAGCTGTGCTGAATCCCCTTTAAAAATCTGCAGTTTGGTGTCTTACTGGGTTTTATTTCTCTCTCCTGCTCCTCTCTCGCCCTGGAGTTCTGTAGTAGCCCTGAATTAGCATGTCACGTGTATGGCATGTGGAAATGAATCAGGGGCATGTGAGGAGGAGGAGGACGCCTGTGTCTGTGTTTGCATCCAAGGATCTCCTCTCACTCTGTGTTTGCGTAGGTGTCTCGCTCCCTTCTCCCCCCTCCCCTCCCTGGCTGCCTCTCTCTCCCTGCCTCCCTTCCATCTCTCCATCTTGCCATCCCAGCTCTGCCTGCCAGCTCCAGCAATACCTCAAGCAGAAACTGCAGCGTTTCCCCTGCACCCTGTTAGGAAAATAGGGTGGCCCTAGACTCTGAACACGTACTCAAGGGAGAGCATACACACGTGCTCCCAAATGCGGGCTCCCTTTCCTGCTCCCACCCCCTCCCCCCCGGATTTTTGCTCCTTAGTCAGCACCTCAAGCCCTGCAGACTGCACCAAGGGCAAGCTTATTAACGCTAGCAACAAAACACAGCCGCCAGCCAAG
>NW_010185653.1:0-8940 GCF_000695765.1 Mesitornis unicolor | reverse complement strand
GGGGGAGCTAGAGCTCGGGGGGCTGGGGAGGAGGCGCTGAGACCCTCCCGGGGGGTCGCGACACACGTGCCACAGCTCTGCCTCTGCTCCAGCCAAGGTCAGAGCCTGGCACCCCAAAACAGGGATGATGTCGGAGAAGGCGTAGGGAGCACACCCTGCACCCAATCCCCTGCGGCAACCGGCCGCGCAAGCCCCGAGCCCCCCAGTCCCAGTTACGACTCTCACTGGACCAGTCGTCCCCTCCCTGCGGGACAAAATCCAGTACTGATCTTTTTTAAACTCTCCCTCTGTACTGGGTGAGATGGGATGTTTCTGCATCCCCAAATCCACTTCCCAAGAGTCAGGTCTCACTCTGACCAGCTCCCAAGCATACCCAGGTCCCAGGCAAGGGTTGTCCCAAGACAGTTTCATTCAAAGCCCCCATCCTAACCAGGGAATAGCTGCATCCCAGCTCTCTCCTCTCCCCAAACAATCTTCGATTTCTCCAGTCTCCATCCCCTGCCAAGCGCCTGAGATGGCTCCCCTTGCGCGCCTGCCCTCAGCTCCTCTCCACCTTTCGCTTCATGCCTCCCGCTTGGCGTACCTCCTCTACTCCACTCTCTGCCCCTCCTCGCCTTCCAGGCTTCCCCCTGCCCTCCCCTCCTTGCCCAGGGACTTGGCCCTGCCCTGCCCCATGACCTGACCTGTCCTGTCCTGTCACCCCTGGGGGCGGTGGCGGCTGCTGCTGCTGGCAAGGTGCAGCCTGGTGTGGCGAGAGGCTATAAATAGCTCCGTGAGCTCCGCTCTCATTGACACCGTTTGGACAGAGGATGGAAAAATAAACAAAGGAAACTCCGCTCCAGCAAGAGGCAGCCACATTCCTCATGCTAAATAATAACAGATTTTCCACCAAGGTGTGTGGGGAATATACACATTGGCATAGTGAGGGGAGAGAGGGTGGGAGGGAGAGCAGGAATCAAAACAAATTATACACACCCAATGCATGTCAATATTTTGGTCCCTCTCATTCTGTCCTGTAGTAGCTAAGCACATGTAGATTGCCTATATTTAGAAGAGGGTATATTTTTAAATACTCCGAGATGGAGATTGTTTCCATTAATAATGGTAGAGCACATTGGAGGAGGCAGACCTGGCGAGGAGCTGTCGAATGTTGCTTTAGTGACATATAGAGGTCTGAGAGATAAAGGACAGGGCAGGAACAGAACAAATATTTTGAAATCAAGCAGTGATTACTCTGAAGTTTGCAGTTGTGTTGCTATTTTTACACAGGGGGCTGTTTGCACTGGGAGATTATTCACAGTTCCCTGGTGCAGAGACTCAGGCAGTGGGAGAAGAATTATATTATCAGGGGTTTATTTTGTTTTGTGTTTTTTTCCTTTTTTTTTTTAAATTGAGGACAGAACATATACTGCAGCAGAAAGGCTCAGTAGAATGGCTGAAAGCAAGGATGGACACACAAAAAAGTAGCATTTATTACCCAATTCTGGGATGCTAACTCAGCCTGGTTTAGGAAGGACAATGTCTGCATTTTAACAAAACCCTTCCCTCCCACCTCCCCCCCCATCCTGTTCTTCCCAAAATAACCTCTCCCAATCTCAGTATTCCTACAGGGATTTTAATAGTGATTTTTCAATTATATTATGGGAGGAGGTAAATAACCAAATAAGATCTGCAACATAACGTGCTAGGAGCTATACATCCCCAGTATTAAGAGACTGCCCAAGAAGCTTAATGTGTGAAATTCAGAGAAAGAGAAGAAAAAGAAAATACTAAAGACGAAAGGAGAAAACCCTTTACACTTGCTTTATGGCTGGACAAATGAAAGTTGGGTGACTCACCCAGGGCTATAGGGGGAGTCAGTGGCATTACTGGAATGCAAAGCCAGCTTTTCCATCTTAGTGCAATACCCTTCATGTGATCAAGAAGATGCTTCATTATTTTTTTTTCCTAGATATTTCTGCTTAGCTCTTTCACAGGCAAGACAGTTTACAGAAGCAGAAATCCCAGTAATTTTCCTATTACTCTCTCATGGAGGGACACGTACCAGTCAGAGCCACCCTCCTCAGCTGAGGCCCAGCTTGGTGGGAGGTGGACAACCCAAGGCCCCTCCAAGTTACAGCAGCTCCTGCTCTCAGTCTGGCCACGCAGCTCTGGCGGGCAGCCCCTGCCTCCACCCAGAGCTCAGGGCAGCAGATGCCTGTGGTTACCTCAGTACTGCCTGGCCCTGGGGCTGGTGGGGCTGCCTGATGGGGTGTTCCCACTCTGGCCCCTGCCAAGCCCAGTCAGCCCTAGCCCAAATGTCTTGCACTCCTAGAGAGAAGAAGGCAGAGGAGGCTCCAGCCTCGCTGCTCAGACACCTGATGTGGGGGGTGTCCAGTGACATTGGAGAAACCCACTCCTGAAGGGCCATGATCTGTTCCCCAGCTGTTCACTAGGGCATGTAGCAATAGGACAAGGGGTAATGGTTTTAAACTAGAAAAGGGTAGATTTAGGTTGGATATTAGGAAAAAGTTCTTCAATATGAGGGTGATAGATCATTGGAACAGGTTGCCCAGAGAAGTAATGGAGGCCGCATCCCTGGATACGCTCAACGTCAGGCTTGATGGGGCTCTGAGCAACCTGATCTAGTAACACTGTCCCTGCCTATTGCAGGGAGGTTGGACTGGATGATCTTTAAAGGTCCCTTCCAACCCAATACATTATGTGATTCTGTGACCCCTGGTCAGGGCTCAGCCCTGCTCCCTGGCCACATCACAGGGGATGGTTGTCTTCTGTGGCCTCCTAGGAGGGAGCTAGCCTTCATCAGCTATGGCAGTTATTATCAGATCTGCACATGCAAACACACCCCTACCTCCTGACAAAACCCATTCAGGCACCAAGTTTTCCCCACACTCGCATGCAGAGAGAACAGGCATGGCCTGACAGGTAGGAAAATGCTGGGAGCAGGTGCTCCTCAGGCTTTCTCTTGCTTCTGCCATGGTCTGACCTGGGTAAGTTGTGCTACCTTACACAGCAGGGTAGAGCAGGAGAAGCTGGGGAAGCCATGGGGTGAGATTAATTGTTGACTTGTAAGTGCTTCTGAACTCTAACATAAATGAAAGTTAGGTGACAGACGATGCTGAAAAGTTTGGGAATATGGAGGAGCTCCCAACTAGAGGTTTTCTTAACCTGCCCTGTACACATATGCACCACACTGCCAGGAAAGGACAAACCCCTTCCCCTTCCTCAACTGGTCTTCACCAACATCAGGGTGAACCTCAAGCTGTCAGCCCACTTGTGAGGATCTTGGTGGTTTTTCGGTTTTGTTATTTTTTATCTTGGAGTGCTCAGCCCACACATTTGAGCTTTTCCTGCTTTCCCCTCACAAATTTCTTACAAACAGATACAGTGAAAGGCAGCAGAACCAAGCTGCCTCCTTTTCCTGGAGGGAGAGGGGTGGATAGAGGTGGGCATTTCAGGCTAAGCCTACTATACTTGATGAAAAAAACCTCCCTTGAAATATACGTGTGGAGTTCAAATCTATCTTCAGCTAAACCTTTGAATGAAAAATAACTCGACAGCCTTATTCTGCCTGTCTGTTGCACAGGCGGCACACCCCACAAGCATGAGCTATGGATTTGGGGGAGAAGCAGTGGAGGAATTCCTATTAAGGAAACCCCACTCACTGTCTGCTTGGCTAAGATGTGGGGGTGGGCTCCTCTCTTTCCCAGCACTATGAACATGATATCAGTTGCCTCACGGTTGCATAATTCCCTCACTCATTTGGGAATTCATGAGTTACTCCCATTTAGAGCCACTAAAAAGAGACCCCATCTTTTGAGGATTAGGGACTGAGGAAGGTGGCTCAAGTAATGTAATTGGGCTTGTGCTGCCCCTGTCCATCTGGCACGTCATGCAAACCCTTCCCTCTTCGAAGCTTTCCTCCCCAGGGGAAGTGGCTGTTTCTCCTGCAGCTGGAGGAGGCGGAGTGTCAGCGTTTGTGCTGTGCAAGGTCCCCAGAAACTGGGGCCACCACCTGCAAACTGAATGGATTCGACCTTTTGGCACAACATGGTTGCGATATCAGTGCGCTGGTAAAGAACAGTCTAGAGGAGAGGACCAGCTATTTCTGGAAAACTAATCTTGTCCTCGCAACCTCCCTCTACTCTGCTCCTTGGCAACAGAAGGTGGGATGAGATGGACCCCAGTCTTAGTTATGGCAAGGTACCAGATTTTGCATTTGTGAAATATCTATATCTATACAATCAGAGGTTTGGAAGTACATTAATTTACTACAACTCTCTTCTCAAACGAAAAAAAGGTTCTTGCCTCCCCTTTATGTTTTGGTTGTGATGGTTTATCAAGCCAGTGGTGGTGGAAACTGCTCAAAGGGGGTTGCCACAGAGCAGCAGAGCTGGAGGGCACCTGTATTGCTTATCTAATCTATCCTGCTAGCTGGAGCAGAGTCAACCATAAACCAACGTCATTCCTGACAGATGTCAGTTCAACCTTTTTAAAGGCCTCACCAATATCCATTACACCAAAATCTCCACTTCACAGAGGACCTCTCCGTGCTGCAGAGAGCAAGTGCAATGGTTCAGCATTGGCCCCAAATGCATTGGTTCATTCATGGCCCCAAATGGAGAACCTGGATGGGCCTGGCTGAGGTCATAAAAGGGACTCCATGGCTGTGCATTGGATTGTTAATCCTGACTGGCAGCAACCAACTTCTCCGTTAGCCCAGAAACATGATGGCAAATGTATGTTGAACCTGCACTGCAGAGATGTTAGAGTTGTGGGCAATATAACTATGAGAGAAAGAGAGCTGGGTACCTACTATGACATATTTTGAAAACTTTCTTGGGATCATGAAAATCAAATGGGGGTGTAAAGGCAATGAAGGGAAATATAGCTGTAGAAGGCAGTTCTGAGGAAGACTTGCAATAGAGGGCTGAGGTTTAAAATGACTCTTACCTGAGCACCAGGACTAAGGTTTCTATTGGCCTCGATGACAATAAGCCTCTAGCTGACAACGCAGGCTGCTGTTATGCTCTGATATATCTACAGGGACAGTGGCACCATGCCAGCTGGGTGTTTTATTCATACTTTGCTACTCTTATAAAGATAGGCCCAAGTGACTCATATGTCACTGGTCACACACCATACATTTAAACTCATTGTCATGGATTTGATTTCTGGAGGTTAGGTTGTTTTCTGTTCTTTTTTTTTTTTAATTTGATATTAATTCCTTTGCCTCTGTGCTCCTCAAGTTAATTATGGCTGTGTAATCTGGAGATCTGTAAGGCTCTAGCATGAGGTCTCTGGCTATCAAGTTTCCATGTCCACAATTAGCAAATGGAGACAAGAAGAGCAGCACTGGGAGAAAGGGGTTTTAAGTTAAGATCCTTAAGAGGATCTGTGATGCTGAGGTCTCATCACTAACAGGAGGGCTGTAGATGAGGAAGGTTTTAGGTTTCAAGTCCAAGTTTGGGGACACTTAAACCAATATGAAAACCAATCTTTGTTGGACTTTCTAGAGGTAGGTAAATGTTAAGCAATTAGGACCACTAAAGGGATTTTAAGCCTTCCTCTGTAGCGTTCAAGAGTCTGCCTGATGTTAGCTGAGAAGTTCTCATTTCTGTTCAAATGCCACCGAATGGTGGCTTTTGAGCAACAGAAGCCTGAAATTAGTGGGGTTTTTCACATTCTGATTGTCAGCTGCTGCTTTCTCCGTCTTTTCTCTCGCATCTCATGCCACAACACCCTCAGAGACTTCACTCTCAAACTTGGCACTTGCTCCTAGACAGATCCTCATGGAGGGCAAGGGCCTTAGGCACAGCCAAGAGGCAGACAAGATGCTCGGAAAAGTCCAGGATACCCCCCCCCAACACTTCTACACTGCACTGACGCGTGGAGAGCACAAACACATTAAATGCAAGGCAAACTGTTTAGCAAGGTCAGCCAGAAACTTGCTGGCATGCTTTTGAATTCAGTATCAGTCCACCATACTTTTCATACCATGTAACACCAGAATGTCCCACACCACGTTCCTGCAATGCCAACTAGGCATCTTCAACCTAGTGTTACCTCATTTTAGGATGAACTCGAAGTACAGATTCAGAATGGTACCATTCCAGAATTGAGAAAAGTAGAGGTGATGTTTTGGGAAAAGATATCAATTAAGTGATTGGATACAGCTTGTGAACATTTTCCATTTCTAGAACAGATGTGCAGACATCAGGAATTCCCTACCATAAATCCCTTCTTCCCAAGAAGCCATTTCCCCCCCTTTCTTTTGAGGGACAAATGTCAATATTTTTTTTTGTGATTGTCTTTAAAAGCAGTACAGTGAAAACTAGTAAATATTTTACACTGGGCTTTCTCAAGGAAAACATCATACCTGTTATGACCTGCCTATCTCCAAGGCTCTACCCTCTCTCACAGGAGTTTTACTGCCATCTCAGATGCTACAGAGCCTCTTGCTTAGGTGCTGTTCTGTACCACGGTTAGAGAAGTGATGTCTACACATAACCCATGCAGACACCAGTCAGGCACCCCAAGACACTAGTTGTGTCCAGTCAGACCTGAAAGTTAAAAAAACAAGAGAATGCAGAATTTGCCAGTTATGGTGAGAAGGACTAGCTGATTTAGGCAATGCTATGCCTTAATTGTCATGGCAATGGAAAAATTATTTTACTCTGTTCCAAATTTTTCTTGCTGCAGCCACAGCTGAGACCTGCTATCGGCTGTATCCCTGCAAAGGTGGTCCCATGGTAAGGCTTTGAATTGTCCATAGATACAGGGGAAAAAATGGAATAGGAGTACATGGTACATCGGGAAAAACATCAGACTATCTCTCTGTGCTTAAACATGGGACAGATGCAGTGACACAGTACCTGAAGCAAGTAATTTTTGTGTAATTTCCTCCTCAGTGATGACGCTTCATTACAGAAGTGTAGGATAATGCAGATAGCCAAAAGTGTGAATCTCCTAGTCCAGCTTCCTAAATGGCAGTCTCCTAGAAAGGCAAGCGAGGCTCTGGAGGCTTGCAGGTTACACATCCCTCCACTCCAATGTGGTACCAAAGATGGCAAGAAGATGGAGGATGCTGTTGCATGTTTCATACTGCAGTGGTCTGGCACTGCAGGCTTGGGAAAAGGAGGAAACCTGACTCGAAGGTTAAAGTAAAAACTGGGAATCCCACCTCCTAATTTCTGTTCCAGGTACTGCCTGTAAGGTGGCTTTACAAGAGTCCTCCCCTGTGGCTCACTGCCCCTCTTTGTACAATGGGGTTAAAAACACCAGCTATCTCCTAGACGGGGGTACCTGAGACTGAATGAAGCAGTGGCTGCAAAGGGAACCTCAGTTAAGGGGTGAGGGTAGCAAAATGTTAACTGGTTGGTAGTAGACATGCAATAGCCCCCCTTCTGCATATTTATTACAAGGAAGCAAAAGGGAAAATTACTCCAAGCGCTTCTCCTTTTCATTTTGCTTTAGACTTCTATTTGCCTGTTTCTTGTGTCTGCTTCACAAGGGAAATTTCTTTGGGTCTGTCATATAGGCAGAAAAATACTGGACTAGGGTTATGGGGGGTTTTGGGTGGAGGCAGCTGCAGGTGGGTACTAAGCCTGTACCTTTTAATCTCCTTATCTGGCTAGATTAAATGCAGTTATAGCACATAAAATGTGCTGCAAAGTAGAAACTGGAAGGCTGGCTTTGTTGGGCAGGAGAGAGTTAATCCCTATGGGGTGTTCATGTACGTCAGAGCAGGTTCCTGTCTGTGCAGTGCTCAGCTAGGATTGAGAGCTTTTGTTCCTTGTTGTTTTTCATGATTTCTTTGCATTTAATAGTGTTTGGATTTTTTTAAAAATACATTTTAAAGAGCATTTCAAGCTGGCAAATGGGGGGCAGACTTACAGCCCTGCAGACTGCAGTCCCCCGCGTATCCTGAGATATTAAAGAACGTCTTAGACACGAGCCGGCCAAGTCCCCACCATGGCCATGGCTTGTGTACTTCAGCCTTCAGTGCCAGTGCCACACCCTGCAGGGGCAAAATCCCAGTTCCTCTCCCATCACTTTCCAGGGGTCTGAGCAGGGACTAGTAAATGGTGGTGGGACTTGAGATGGTGACACTTGCACCACCTCTCCAGCTCTGCCTTTCTGGGTCTCCAAACAGGCAGCTGTTACTTTTCTCAGTGGGACTGGTGACCAACAGATGAGAAGCCCCGATGTTTCACTCCCCTGTCCTGAGCCAAGCCCAGCCCTGAGCGTGCCTCTTCTGTTTGATTTTTGTCTGAAGTTAAATTAGTTTGGAAGAAAGTGCTGTCATTGTTCTCTGCGTATGAATCCAGCTCAAAAGGTTTGAAACTGACAGAGCCTGAGGTGGCTTCTGGTCTGAATTACAGACATTTCAGGACAGATGCAGTGCTGGATAATGCCTCTGCCTCCTCCAGAGGCAGGAAAGGTGAGCAGGGAACTCCCTGCAAATAGGCTGTCCCCTGAGGAAGGAGGCTGGTGTGAGATGCTGGAGGGCATGCAGAGGTGAGGGACTGATCTGCTGAAGGAGCTGGGAAGGGTCAACTTGAAAGAAAAGATCGTGAAATTCGTGAAATATCTATAGATTAGCCCAGCTGTGACTAAGATTTGGGCCAAAATAACAACCTACAGTGAAAGGCAAGGGAATTGCACAATGCAGCCCGAAGGGCGGATCGGCGTGAGACTGCACAGAGGAGCACCTCGGTGGGCTATGAGGATCGCCAGAAGAAACCTCCTGATGAGCAGCCCTTGTCCTTGCAGAATTTAGAGGTGCAGTGGGTAACCCCCTCAAAAACAGCGCTGGACAACACCTGCCCGGGAGGGGATCGCCGCTAACACCGCAGCGCCTCCGTGTTTCCACCCCCGCATCCCCCGCCTTACAGAGCCTCGGTTTTCAGACAGTGTGGGCGGGTAAGAAGGTCCCCT
>NW_010185652.1:2425-2662 GCF_000695765.1 Mesitornis unicolor | reverse complement strand
GCCATGCAGGCAGACATGGCAAGCTGCTGTGGCTCCTTTCCAAGGGGACAGAGGTGGCCGAGCTGTGGCTGGGGCCGGAGTCGGGCACGCTGCCCTTCCCCAGGCTGCTGCGGTGCAGGCAGAGCACCGATAAGGGGAAGGATGCAGTGAGGGGCCTGGCAGCAGCTGAGGGGTTTGGGGAGGGCCGTGGAGCAGGGGGGAACACCTGGCCTCGTGTACGCGGCGGGGCATGGCCTG
>NW_010185652.1:0-1514 GCF_000695765.1 Mesitornis unicolor | reverse complement strand
GGGGAAGCAGTATGAGTGCCCCCCAGGTTCAGGAACCCCAAATTGCCACTGAGGTTGGGGAAAAAAAAGCTGGGAGCCCACAGAGCCGTGAGGATGGGTCTGTCTTGTCGCAGGGAGGGGAGCTGGGCTGCACTGAGCACCAGACACTGAGCAACCTGCACCGCACACAGAGCGCCCTGCACTCAGCACCCTCCTTGGCTGCAGGGCTGTGATCTCGAAGTGGGGGGCAGCATGGCTGGGGAGTACACAGCCCTGGCCCCTGCTCTGTCTTGCAGGATGGTGCTGGGACAGGGACCAGGAGGAGCCGTGGAGGGGGGGGACCCTCCGGCGCTGCCTGCGCCCGCAGACACAACAGTCTCGGCAGCGGGCGCTCAGTGCTGCCAAGGCCTGATAAGGAGCCAGCAGCCCGAGCAGGGCTGGGCACCTATTTGGGTTTGGTCCCCACTTGGACACTGTGTCAAGGCTGGTGCCTCTGCTCCGAGTCATGGCCACTGCGCAGCAGTGTCAGGCAGGGCAGGAGCTCTGCGCTGGGGGATGGTGTCTTGCAGGGCCCCTGCACCGGCTGAGGGGACAGAACGGGGCTGGGGAAGAGGGGACACACAGCCCTTTGCCTGCTCCAAACTTTACCCACACACGCTGCATGCATGCCCTGTGCTGCCCAGCTCACCTGCACAGGAGGGAGAAGATGGTCCTGGGAGCCTCTGTGGCCAGTGCCACCAGTGCTGGCACTCTCCTCAGAATGCCAGTTCACCCATGAGATGAGTTTGGGGTTCTCAGTCCAGGCCCTGAGTCACAAGGCTTTCCTCCTCTCAAGGGGGCTGTGATGCACTGCTGTGCCTGCTCTGGTCCCTCTGTGCTGCGTTGAATTCCTGGGCACAACCAGAGCTGGGCTCTGGCATGACCCCCTCCTATGCCTCTGTCACAGAGCAGCCATGCTGCCAGTGCATGGGCACAGGCTTGCCCTACAGGGCTGGGGCTGCAGAAACTACTGCACTGAGACAAGATCTCTGCAGGTCAGCCCAGATGCATCCCTTTATGCATCACCATTGGGGCGGCTCCCACCTCCTGGGGCCCTGGGAAGTTGCTTCACATCCAACCAGTCCCCTCTCTCCAGGGCCCTGCAGCAGTGACCAATGTCTGGGTGTTTAATGACCATTAATTACCTTGAAAGCGGTGCAGAACGCAGCCACAAATCCAGGGGGTGCTCAGCCAGGTCCTCGGTGGGGCCAGCACAGACCCTGCGGGACGTGGGTGTTCCCTGCACATTGTGCTGGCCTCGCAGTGCCATACACGGCCAGGACAGCTCCCCAGGTCCCACAGGGTGAGGGTCACCTTCCTGATGGGCTGTACCGTGTCCACGTTATTTCTGGCAGTAGGGATGGCTGTGGTCACTACCACCTGGTGGTTTTGCAGGTGTTTACTGGGGCCAGCACGGTGTCCCATGCAGGTTGAAGCTCCTCGTCCCATGGCATGAATTCAGCCAGTCTCTACCTCACCATGGCGCAACCCATCCC
>NW_010185651.1:366-585 GCF_000695765.1 Mesitornis unicolor | reverse complement strand
AGTACCTTATCTCCTTTTTCTGTTCCTTTATCTGGAAAGAGCTGGGAAAAGAGAAAAAAAAATAGTAGAGTTTCTTCTCAACTCAAAAAAAGTCCTAAATAATTCTATTAAAGCTGTGTCATTTACTGAAACATTACATAAGAAACACTATATTCTTGTATTACTGAGGATGGAATTAATCTTTTTTTAAATACTTCCTTTGCTGAAAGTAAGGAAATG
>NW_010185651.1:0-215 GCF_000695765.1 Mesitornis unicolor | reverse complement strand
ACCAACCTGCAATAATAGCAAATTATTAACAATAATTAACAAAGTATGCTCTAGATGCATACCCCATACTCAGCAAAAAGAAAAATAAAGGCAAAGAAACTTTTAAACTCTTATTTTGTATACAAGTGTTAATTTGATCACAACCAATAGTGAATCAAAGACTCATTCTGTAAGAACTTCATATGAAAATTAAAGTTCTGTCCAAAAGAATCATA
>NW_010185650.1:2219-28663 GCF_000695765.1 Mesitornis unicolor | reverse complement strand
GGAGCCGGGGGCGGGCCCGGGCTCCTCCCTCAGGGCGGCCCCGCGCAGCGCTGTGGTGCGCTGAGGGGGCGGCCCTGGGCGGTGCTCAGAGGGGGAGGTGATAAAGGGCCGTTGAGGTAGGGACAGGCCCGAAGCAGGTACGAGTGAACCCGTAAGGTGAGGGCAGGGCCCTGCGGTAGTCATGGGCTGTGCTCGCCCTTGTGCTCTGCGGGAGGTGAGGAGGGCACAGCCCCTGCCCTCCCTAGGTTGGCTTTTCCAAAGAAGGTGCCTTGTTGTGGGCGAATCATGGGGCAGAAGGGGCCTCTTGTCATGTAGCCCATGGCCGTTTTCTCTAGCAGGTGCCCACTGCTCCTTGTTGGCTCTTCAGGGAGCAGATCCCGGAGCAGCTGCAGCCCTGCAAGATCTGTGCCTGGCTGCAGGAGCAGGGCAGGCAAGGTGACCTGAGCCTGTTTCTCAGTAATTTTATCTTTTGATCTCGCTATTTATTGAAGCTGTGCTTGGAACCCACATAAAGTGTGTGTAACTTCCCAAAAAGCCTTCCATTGGCAGCCCCAAGGAGATCAGGCTGTCCATGGCTCCTGCTGTTGCAGTTGAGGGTGAGCTGGTTCTGGTGTGGTCTGACTGTACAAGTCAGCCTTGCCTTACAGCACTTCAAGAGCCATTTAAACTGTTCTGAAGCATTATCCTGGTGTAAATCCTTGAACCTGAATTCCACACACTTCCATGGGGAAGGGCGGGGGGCTCTGAGTTACCCAAATTCTGCTCCCAGAACCGGTTGGTGCAGGGCTGACAGCACAGACCCAGCCGAGGCTGCACTTGGGTGGGGTGAATTGGGAAGGTGACGGCACTAAAGAAACCATTTTCTTACCTGCAAACTGAGCATGCAGACATCTCCAAATGTACTTTTTGTAAGCCGGTTCCAGCAAAAAGGCTTGAAATGTTTGGTTCTCTTTCAGGCCCTTATTTGTTAGGGGCTAGACTGTCCAGACTGCTGCACTCTGTAGGACTAAATCCATGTTTAATTTGTTTTTATTTGCCTTTTGTGTCTCTTTGAAACACTTGAGCACTTGTAGCTAAATTGCAGAACTCCAGACAAGTGCTGTCTAGTGAGGGCTGCCTGTGACTCCCTATGGTTTTTGTATGGATGTAGCCGATTCCCGAGGTATTTTCTTCCTTCAGTGCGGTTACAGCGTTATTCTGAAAGCACTGATTGTTATTATTTAGACAGAATAATAAAGGGAAGCAGCAGAACTGCCTGGGGTTTATTTCTGGAGTAGGTAACTCCCCTTTGTGAAAGCAGTCAAAGCAAGGGAAAGACAAAAGGCATCCCTTTAAATGTGCTGGTCAAAGAGGACAGGAAATACCTTTCCTTAGTCCTGATTCTCCTGCTGGGTGAGAGTCAAATGCAAGGCTTTCAAGTCAAAAGATTCGTGTTAGTGTGAGCTCTCACTAAAAGGAAAACAGGTTTTGTTTGTGAATACCTTTAGACTATTGAATTTTACAGGAAGAATCTTTGTCTTGTGATCTTCCCTTATCATGTGTTTTGTATCAGTGTGTCAGTGACTAATACACTGCTGAATGTCCTCTTAGCTCCCTGACAGGGTCACTCTTCCATTGCTCAGTTTTTCCTAACCCAAAAAAGGACTTTTTATTTGTTCGGCGTCTTTGAAGGACGGAGCTGGGGGTTGGGACAGTCTGAGAAGCTTTATTTAATCCTGAAAGTGTGCTCTGTACTTTAAGGTCATAAAGGATGTAGTTTGTGAATAGCGGAGTTGGTGATTTACTGCAGCTCCGGAGGAGACGGCACAGACTGCGTTGATGATTGGGGCTTGTATTAGTCCTGCTTGATAAAGCCAACCAACCTTGTGTGTGAGAACACTCACGGGATGAGTGATTGCTGCTTTTTATGTGGTGTTAAGACCTAAAATAGTCAGGACTAGAGGTAAAGGAGATCAGGGATTTAAAATCGTACCTGCTGTGCCTCAACTAGTGTTTTTGCCTTCCCTGTTATATTACCACATCTTTGGAAAACAGCTGAGTTTCTTTTACTTAAGATGTTGTCTTTTGCTGGCAGGTTGGAGCTGACTCCTGCTGCTTTCTTTGACAGGGCTGAGCAAAGGGCACCTGGATCAGATGAGCTTCAGAATGGGCCTCTAGAGCAGGAGGCACAGGGTCACTGAGATACGGGAACCGACAGCAGCATGGGTGACCGTTCCCCTCCCGCCTCTGGGCTTTGTCAGGAATTTGAACCTGCTGCTCACAGCGCAGTTCCCAGGGCCAAAAGGCTGTTGGATTCTGCAGAGCAGCCCCAGGCCCTGGAGTCAGCTAAGAAAGCGTGCATGTGGAGCCACCACTGGAGCTCTCCAGGTCCATCAGGGCAATGGCTGCTCTGTCCCCTAGATTGTGTCTGCTTTCAAGGATCCTCTCATTTTCTGGATGCTACTGACCATGCTGACCTCGTTGCCAGTTCTTCTGCATCAGAGTACAACGATGTATCCATTTCTCTAGATACAACCAGATGTTTTGATGATAGCGAGCCAGATGACTCCTTGTTGGAACTGTCAGATGGCGAAGAAGGGAATTCTCCTTTCAATTACACTGAGGAAGAGATCCAGGAAATCTTGGCAGATGATTGTGTGGAATCTGAGCAGCACCTAACTCGAAAGAGCACGCTGAGCCAAAATGTAAATGCAGAGAGTGAGAAGGACGACAGCAGCAGCTGTGCTGAGGCATCGGTCATCAGTGAAGATGGAAACGTAACCTCAGAGATGGCAGAGAAACCGAACGAGCCCCTGTCCAGAGATTGCTCTTCAGTCAGCTCCGAGTGCTATCCTGGCCTCTCAAATGACAGCGATGGTTTGGATGAGGACCATCTGCAGTCAGCCCAAATGACTTGCATGCCGTTTAACCTTGACCTCAGGAAGCTTCTGAGTCTTAGCCCAATTGATGCTGACTGTGTAAACCAGTCTCTGGAGGACAGCTGTTTGGAGGAAGCCGAAAGAGAAGCTTCAGAAGCAATCGGAAGTGATTGCCATGACCATGATAAGTCTGCTGGGAGCTGTGTTCTTGAGGAATCCTTGGAGGAACCGATGGCTAATGGCCGGCAAAGCCTGCGTGTGGATTCCCTGGAAAAGAGTCCCTTGACATGCAGAGATGTGTCCAACTTCTGTGGTGATCGTGGGGAAGGATCCATGTCTTCTCCTGACCCCGCCTGTGGCCAGAGCGCAGCTGATGAGAGCCCAGTGCCTGTGTTGCTGTGGTGTTCCACACCATCTTCTGGGTCTGGAAACCAAGAACTGCCCAAAGCAACAAAGAGCTGTTTTTCAAGGGAATTAAACTCTCCAGAGGATGAGGAGGAGGAATCTGAACAGCCATCAAACAGCTTCAAAGTAAACACACATCTTCATTCTTGTAACTAAAATGCTTTTAATTCCAGTCCTTTTGATTTGTACTTGCAGTAATGCTCACATGCACACAAGTGTGCATTTCTACACAGTAAGGAAAGGTTTTTCAAGTGGAAGTGTGATTTGTTGTATAACTGTATAAGTAAGACTTCCATGAAATGATTTTCTTATTAGGTGTTAATCCCCTTTTTCCTTACCTTTCCAGTTAAGTGATTCAGCTGTTGGGCAGGGAGACACAGCCAGCAGGGACAAGCCTGGCAAATTTATTCCTGTGCCACAGGAGGAGGAAGAAAGGTAATTTCTTAGGAGCCATCAAATGCCTCTGCGCTTCGAAAAATGTCCCAGCACTTTCCCAAACCAGTTTGGTTGGTGATGTGCTGCTGGGTTTATCTTTATTTTCTTTTGGGGAGAAGTACTTAATAATTTACCCTGTAAGATACCATAAGAGGGAGGAGATGCTTGTGCTGGCTTGGCTGTGTGGCCGCTCTCCTTCCGGAGCGGTTTCCTGCAGATGGCAGCAGCAGAGCAGCTCCAGGCGCTGCGCAGGGGTGGTTGTCCTCCTCTCCAGTGCTCCTGGGCCTGGAGTTGTCAGTTTGGTTCTTCCCTGTGGCTGCTGCAGATCTGCTGCACTCAGATGTTCTCTGCATTGCCGTTCCCAGCGTGGCCTTGAGTGATGTGAAAAATCTGCTGCTTTTGAGTGCTCGCTGCAGGTTCCTGGCTTGTTAATCAGGACAGTGATTTGCTGCTTCACTCTGTCCTGCTTTGCCCTCAGGATGTTTTCTTTGCAGCTTTATTAGACTAAATACTTTTATTTTTGCAATTGTAGAGCAGTGCTACAAGAAGTTCACGTCTGTAATAGTTCTACAGCACACTTTGTCCTCTCCGTCTTTTGTAACCTAATTGATAAATTGTCTAAAAAAATATTAACACTCTCTTTTATTTTAAAGACTGGTTCAACAGATGGGCATTTCAGAGGCAGACCTTGACCACAAGAAACATTTCTATCCAGAGCATGTGCATCTGTATGAAGAAAATGGTAGCTTCTACATCAGGTAACCCCCGGCTGGGATGGGTTAGGGCTGTAGTGGTGGGGAGGGTGAAGTGGAGGACAGGTCCTGGCAGGAGGCCTGGCTCATTGAACTTGTAGTCTTTGATGTTTTGGATGCACTTGTTTTTCAGAGAGAAGTAAAAGGTGCCTGCTACACTTGCTAGTGCTGCACAGAGTTCCCCTACAGCAATCAGTCTTGTTCCAGGGCTGGTTCAGATGAGTTTTGTAGTTTGGGATACTTGGGACACATTACACAGGGGATTTGCTGTGGTAAATCAGGGCAGCTTCCAAAACAGGCCCACATTACCTAGAAAGAGCAAAGCTGAGCTCTGGCTTCTTGTGCTGGGAGGTAACTTGTTCCTGTCAGTCCACGACTATGAACCCAGATTTAGGAAATCTTTAGTTTTAAGTGCTGAGATTTGGATTTACTGTTGTCACTTTCTACACATTGCCCCTCTCAAGGGTGCCATCCAAGAGCTCCCAGCTTCGGAGGTTTAAAGGATGGTGTCTGCGCAGAGCAGGTGTGGATATCAGCTGAAGAGCAGTATCTGATGGGCAGAACTGGGATGCTCTGAAGGGCAGAGAGTGTTCTGGGAGCTTCCAGAGGTGGCCTCCCACTGTGGCTATTCTGAGTGTTCATGGGTGTGATAATTGTCGTTTCTTGAGAGTCAGAGGGAACTGACAGTTCTGTGGCTCTTTGCATGGAGCCTGCACTTATCTGGGCAGCACGAACAGCTGCATAGCCACAGGGCTGCTTTCCAGCGTATGAATACAGCATCAGTAATGCAAAGGGGACTATGCAAGGAAAGCTAAAATGGCCTGTTTTCTCTTCGTTTCAAATTAAAAATGCAAGACGTATGTTCTGAGTCACAGAAAATCAGGCAGGAGCTCCAAATGAACGAGACTAGTGAGTGAAGCAGAGCTCTGTTTTGCTGGGGAAGAACATTGTCTGCGATGCACGCAATTTGATTTTCTTATTAGTGCAAACCTCTCTTATTTCAAATAGCTGTAGGCTTGGAATTCAGCCCGACAGACAGCGTGGGCTTTCCCAGTTGCCACAGGAAACCCTTCTCAGCGGGCTGACTCTGACCCTGGATGGTTCTTCTGAGCACCTGCAGCTGTGACAGTGTCTTCTGTATCATTTGCGTGGGAGATGCGAAATGCAGAATGATCCCGAGAAATTCCTAAAGGAAAATTAGCAGGTTTCAGAGCCAGCAAGGGAATTCCCTTTGGGAAGCAGTAACTAATAAATTGCTTCTACAAATCTTTAACTCTGTTTTGTATTGCAAATCTCCTGGCGTTTGTCTTATGGTAGTGTTTGACTTTGCTGTCCAAACACGATCTGTCTGCTCTTCTTTGTATCCTGTCTCTTGCTCCTATGTTGTCTGGGTGAATTTACAGGCTGGCTACAGTTATCTTTTCACCTATGTGCGTGGTATCCTGCAGGTTCTCTATAAATACAATTTCCTTTTATCTGTGTTGGGCGAGTGTGTTGCATTGGCTACCACATGTGCAATCTTTGAGCATCAGCTAATTGCAAGAAATCCTTTTATATGATAAACCTTTCCCATCTAGACATCTCAAGTGAGTTGGGAGATACCCCGTGGTTCTGTTTGTTTGCCCTCTCATTTTAGTTTCTGGAGGATATTCCATCTGAATAGACAAATTTATTTGCAGCTTCCCATAGGAATCTAAATGTCGCCGTGGCTGCGTTGTAGCAGATGTAAAAATGAGATGTGATTTGAACATCTGCTTGGAAATGGGTGGCTGAAACTGATAATTGACCACAAAAGATTTCTGCCAGCTGACCATTTGTTAGCATTCACACTTCATTATTGCCCTTTATTCAACAGTAAATAGAATCGGATCCTTCTTGATGAGATCCTCCTCGCCAATTCTGCTTGGTTCTGTATCAGTCTCCCGGAGTAATGAGGCTCCTGCTTTGATAACCGTGACTCCTGGCACCAAGTGTGAGCACTCTACTGCCTGGTCCTGTCCTCAGCAGTCTCCATAGCTGCATAGGCCTATTTTTAAATGGGCAGGGGAAGGACAAACTTAACAGAAAAAGCATTTCCCTCTCTAAAAGTTGCCTTCTCTTGGTTTCCACCCAAGCATCTCTGCTTCACATCTGCTTTCACAGGTCAGTAACACTGCAGTTGTGCATATGGGATGGTGCTTGCAGCACCCGCTGCTCGGACACGTGTTCTCTTGTTATTTGGGGCTGGATCAGCAGAGTCAAGCACCCCTGGGTACCTGGGAAGCTGACCTGGCTCCTGTCTGACCTCCAACCACCGCTTTCTGCTGGCACGACTCCACCAGGAGCTCTCCTTGAAGCTTGGTTTGCTTGGTAGAGGTTTATGTTGTTTAGCAATTTTATCTGACTTCTTACAACCCGGGAGAAACCTGATAAATTATTTTCTTGGCTCCTTCTTGGATCAAAGGGAGAGGAGGAGAAGGAAATACCTTATAACAAGTCACAGACATCTGGTCTTAGTGTAATAACAAAGATCAATATCTTTAAAAAACAGACGCCCCAGGTTTAAGGTGGTGGAAAGGGAGAATAGCATAAGGGAACATATGGAGAAGCAAATCTGTGAAATACAAATGAGTGCTGTGCTAGCAGACTCTGCCTTGAAAGAGCCTGATCTGTCGATTGGTACTGAGCTGGTTGAGGAAAAAAAAACCCCTTTAATCTTGAAACAGTTCTTACCTGCCCAAACTCATTCTGCTTGACTGGAAAGCGTGCAGGGAAGGTACGGGACTTGGGCTGCGCTGACATAAAGGAGGAATGGCTGAGCCTAGGGAGGGAGATTTCACTTCAAAGCAAATGAAATCCGCCTACAATCCCTACATTCAAGAGGGATGTGAGATGGGGTTTGGAGCAGGGGATGGGGTAGGAACTGATAAGCAGATTGCAAGGAGGTTTACAGTGAGGGCCGTGGTGGGAGGAGTGGGCTGCTCCTGGCAGGGTGTGATACTCCCTCGCCTACATGGCTGGTCCTGGGGCTTCTTCAGTGGCAAACCCACACGGCTTTGGTTTGCAGGTCCTTTTGCTGAGACAATCAGCGCTCTTGGTTTCTAAATGAGAGTCTCACACACATCTTGCATCAGCTTACTGCAGACAGGGTAAGAGTTTGCCTTTTGTTACCTGTTCTGGAGTGCCACCCTCCGAAACAATACAGCTCAAAACCATGGATTTTTCAATAAAACATCTGAAATACCTTATAGAAGTAGCTTTTTTCTTTTTTTTTTGACAAGAAGTTATTTTTTTGGGCAAATTAAAGCTGATATTGCAGTTTATGAAGGAGACCTGGGTTTGCTCAAGTGACTCTGTGTTCCCTGGAAAGGAAGAAGTATTGCGCAGAACCGTGATTCACATCCATCACATGATTGCAGTGGCAGGGCGGAAAAACCTTTGAGTTTGGACTGGGCAAGGACACCCTGTTCTGTCTGAGAGCACCTTCAAACAGTGGACTTCAAGGGCAATATTCCAGGGAAGTGGCCTTTCCCAGTACCTGCTCTGAGTGAGCAGAAGGGCAAACATTACAGCGAGGTTGGACTTACTGGTTGTTTTGTATTTTGTGGCAGGACAGTGGCTTTAAAAAGCGGGCAAGGTTTTGTCCCTGTCCTGGATGTGCAGTGACTGAGGCACACAGAATCGAAGACATTTGTCCAAAGGATAAGCAGTGAAGCTTGGAACAGAGCCTGGTATTGCCTGACTGCACTGACTCCTAGATAATACCACCCCCATTATCAAAGCAATCCATAATACCGCGATTTTGTGGGCTGGGGGATGTCTTTTTGTGGGCTGGGGGATATCTTTTTATGGGCTGTCCATGGATGGTGCATGCCCAGTGCTAGGCCTTTGTGTCAGTAACTGATCTTCTCCAGTTAGCAGCATGTTCTTAATGCCAGCATAGCCTCTTACGTGACTTCTACCACTGCAAATTTTGCTCAGAGCCTCGCACAGCAAGTGAAGGTGACATCCCTTGGCAGCCGTGGTAGCAGTGTGGGGGTTATCAGCACATGGTGGCTGTTGTCTTTTAAACCAGTGAATCCCACGTATTAAACCGAAGAGACATTTTTGAAAAAAGAAATCATTTACTTGTGGTCCTGAGGGCTGTTTCACGTGCTGCCCAGGTTGATGTATCTATAAAGTCCACCTCCTCCTAACACACTTAATAAAGAAGAAGATTTGCTTCAAACCCCCTTGTTCTGGGCATTTTAAGAAGGCAGTGGGGATAGCAGAAGCCTGACTGCAGAGCCTATTTTCGCCCTCCTCTTGCAGGAGCAGACTGACTCTCCTGCTGGAGGGTTTATCTTCTATTAAAGTGCTAACAGACTGACTCTCTGAAGGTCCAGGAGTAATGCGGGGCTGGCGGCAGCTGCTGCAGTCGCTGCTGGGGTAGCGAAGCTCTGCCTCAACCCGTGATCGATGGGCGCTGCTGATCGGCGATGATAAAACGGAGCAGGAACACCACAGGCAATCTGCTCCCTTTGCTGTGCGTGCCGAGATGCTGCCTTTTCTGCGCTCAGAGATTCCCATGCTGGCTGTCTTATTTTGTTATCCATCTCTTTATGAGATTAAGTGACGCATAGCAGTCAGGATGTTTTCTGTATTAGCCTTCTCTTCAAGCAGGCTTTCTGTTGCCAGTTCAGCCATGCTGGGAAACTGAAATTACTCCAAGCAGGCAGCACCTTACCATGACAGCGAGAAGACAATGTGCTGTGTCTGAGACAGCTTCCCTGGGCTGGAGGATCTCGGGCAGAAGCAGGTACCTCCTCCTAAACCAGTGTTTTGCGGGCTCTGTGAATGTAAATCTCACGTGAATGAACACTGCCATGGAGCAACACACTTTGTAAAGGCTTCAGGCTTCTGGGCAGCCTTGGTGGTGAAGATTTCATTCTTTGACATTGCAACCGTGATTGATACGTCCTGAATGGTAGAGATATTGCAAAGGAGAGGGAGAGGTTGTGTATTAAGCCTTTGTGGAAGGACACACTGCATGTTTGCTGCTAGAGTGTAGCCAAGGGCTCTGTTGGTGATTTTTTTTTTGCTGTGGTAAAATCCAACAAAATCAGCTAAGACTGGAAGAGACCGCTTTGTGCAAGCCCTGCGCGAGCTCTGCGATGAAATGTCTTACAATTAAAAATGTAATAACATTCATCGATGTGTTGCGCTCCAACTACAGCAGCTAGAAAGCAACGAGGCTGAAATTAAAACTGCTGCGTGGCTTTTCCTGCCGTCCTCTCAAAAGCAAACCAGCTCTTCCCTGCTTCTGTCCTGTAAGGTAATTGTAAACGGAAGGAAGAAATTTTCTCCTGAAACATAACACAGTAGTGGAAGCTGATCGTATTCTCCCTTTGAGTGTATTTCTAGTGCTATGCTGGTTGCATCCTCTGCGAAACAGGTCTGGGTGATAGAAATAGGTTATATTTAGCAGTTGGTGGCACTAAATGTGGGGTTTTTTTTGTCAGCTAAAAAGGACACCGATGTGCTGGAGGGTGTCAAATGGCATCGTGGGGCTGTGTCATTATTGCCACTCAACGACTCCGCATCCGATGCGTTCAGATTGCAAGCAAAGAGATGGCTTTTCTGGCTGCCAACTTTGCTGACTCCATCTGGGATCGAAAATTCAAGCTGTGTCTTTCCTGGCTCTGTCACTAATAATAAAGATTCTTCATTTGGAACTTCGTTAAACAAAATTGATGCGGAGGCATGAGCTGAAAGAGAATCCCGCTCGCTTTCCTCGAGACGTGTGGGCTAAAGCACTAACAAGTAGGAACTTAATCATTTTAATCTATAAGGTCATCAGCTGATTTAATAGACACCGCATTTGTGGAAGAAACAGAAGATATTTTAGCATAACAAGCGTGTTGGTCATACAGCTTTTGAACAAACGCTAGAAAGCTGATTGAATTTGGTCAGCGAGGCTTCTGCTTCCAGACTGGGCCGTAATAGCTCATTACACGTCGTTAAGGAAGCTTTGCTGCAAAGCTGGGGAAATTACATTTGGTATAACATATGGTATAATCTTCGACTCTCTCCTCGGGAAGAGAAGTCTGACTACTCAGTCAATGAATTGCCATATTTTTATCAGCAAAATGGGCGTGCAGCTGTGGCGTACGCTTTTGAGTGATGTAACCTTTCGTGTCTTTGGCAAATACCGGCATTAGCAGTCTGTTCCTCTCCATTTACATCTCCTCCAGAAAGTCATTACCAGCTGAGATTATACTAACACTTTCCGGCGTGTAGGTGTTTCCTATTGAACTGTCAGGGAATAAAATGCCTCATGTTCTCATTTTCCTCCGAGGAGACGGAGAGCAGAGCTTGTGCTGCTGCTTGTTGTACAGAAGGAGGTGGTGCGAAGCGCATGGTGCTGTGTTGTGAGCGGGAGGCCGTGCTGTGCAGGATTGTTTGCTCCACACCGCCTCCCGCCGCTCCGCTTTACTAAACTCGTGGGGGAGGAATATATTGGCTAAATTGTGCTTGTAGGC
Source organism: Mesitornis unicolor (assembly GCF_000695765.1). Classification (NCBI taxonomy): domain Eukaryota; kingdom Metazoa; phylum Chordata; class Aves; order Mesitornithiformes; family Mesitornithidae; genus Mesitornis; species Mesitornis unicolor. The sequence continues at coordinate 17,713 of NW_010185650.1, read as the reverse complement.
ATAATATTACCGTGCTTGAAAGGATGAAGGCAAGTGGTGCTTAACTTCGAGCACGCACTGCGGATATTGGCAATGGGTTCTGTTTTCGGCTTCTTGCTCCTCACTGTGCCCATGGTCTCTGCTCAGTTGGGTCGTGGAAACCATTTGTCCTCGGGGGCTGCTTTGCTTTGCTTTTTGGAGATCAATGGGGAATGGGTTTTTGCAGGGCTCTCTGGGCTCCCCGTCGTGCCAGCCCACTCCCACTTGCTGCTTTTTAGTATTCACTGAAAGCTCCCTATCCCAGCCCCTGCTTCCCAAAACCAGGCAAAATCGGCAGTCAGGCAAAACCATGTGGGGAGTGTGGGTGGCCTTCGGGGTGCGTTCTTCTGTGGCCCAACGTGACTTTCCTCAGTGCTCTCCTGGGTTTATTTTAATTTATCTTCCCTTTAGTGAGTGTAAAACACCCCGGGAGTATCTTTTGCAGATGTTGAGGAGAGTGAGGTGTCTCATCTAAAGATGGGCTGAGGCTTGAAGTCACACTGGCCTGGAGGGTTTCTGACTCTCATGGGTCAAAGTGGAAGCTGATACCGAAGGAGCAGTTAAAGCTTGGATGCTTATACCTTCAGAAAAGAAGGATCTTAAGTCATTTTCTTCTCTTATAATGGGAAACTCCTTTTCCTCAATTGTAGATTTACCACATCAATTCAGAGTTGCTGGAAACATTTCCTTAAAGAGAATCACTTGAATTGGAGCTCTCTGATGAGCTGCGTTGCTGCCAGCCTACATTTGTTTCTCCTCTCTAATAGCACGATTGCCTTACCTTTAAAGCCTGCAGTTATGGAACACAACGATATCCCTCTGCCACATCACGGTGTGAATACTCAAGTCTGAGTGAACGCTGGTGCTTTACATCTTAATTCTTTTCTCCCAAACAAGGAGTGAGCACATCTCTGTTAGGAAAGAAGGAATTTAAACCTGTCACTAGCAAACAGCACCAGTTACTGTAAAAAAGGGGCTATGGTCTGCATTCCCAGGGACAACTGTCTTTAAAAACAGGCACATAACCCCCTGCCCCCAGACCTGCCAAATTACCAGGCTGAATTTCCTCCCTAGCAGGCTTCTGCGGGCTGCTAGCTTGGCTGTCTGCTCTAGGATTATGAGAGAGCATCTCCCTTATCGTTTTGCACATGCTGTACCATCTGTCCTAAATCTCCCTTTGGAGGGGTCTGGATTCCAAATGCCATTTCTTGCTTAGGAGATAACAGACACGTCTGAAGAATCTTGCTAGGTATGGCTGTGGTGCTATTTATATTGCGAGTGGTTTTTCCCCTCGTTCTGCAACCAGGGTGAACTGTGTTGAACCTTCCTGCTTTTCTACACTGAGAAAACATTTTGTGCAGTAGTCCCTGGGAAACACAGTGAAAATCCCTGTTCTGGTGTGTGTGTGCTGCTCGAAGCAGGCAAAGATGAAATATTACTGAATTCAGATGTTACAAGGACACAAGAGATGCCTTTAATCTTTTATTGTACATTATAAAATGTTTATTGCTCTGTCTGTATCAGAGGTGTTGACCTCTCCCTCTTGGTGATGGAGGAGTATGTTCTGGCAAAGGATCCACTGAAGAGACCTGTGGGGTTGGCCTGCCTTCAGACACCGGCACAAGGGGAGCCCTTGCGTGTTCACCCGCACGTCTGCAAGCAGACTTCCCAGTGCCTTCCTCCCAAATTTTGGAAAGGCTGGTGACAGCGGAAGAGGAGAGGTGGCAGAGCTCTGTTCCTGCCAGCCTCTTGCTTCACTGGGACTTTTCACCCAGGCTCATCCGAGTGCAGGTTTGTTATAATGAGATCCAAATCCTGCTCAGGCCAACCTGCCGCGGTGTTTGATGGAACAAGTAGGACCTTGCCTTATCCCCTAGTGCATATGGAGTGGTCTTGTGGAGTAATTAAATAAATACAGATACCCCATGGCACACTACAAAGAGTAAATCTTTTTCCATGTGATGGACTTGCATCTACCAACTTCCAGAGCACCAGCATTTCCAGGGATCCTGTCAGCTTGCAAACATCAAGCACATCATAAGAGAGAGGAGAACCCCAGCCCCTTTCCCATTCATCGTCCTCCTTTTTTCTGGAGGACCCCAGCAGGTATCTGGCATTACAACGTCACAGAAATAGTGCAGGCGGGACGTGTAAGGAGAACCAGACCTTCCCACAGGAACCCTACCAAAAGAAGCATTTGAAGAACTTAAGCCCTCAGAAACAGGTCCCTTAGGCAAGAGCCTTTCGCAGTAAATAGCAATTGCCACCGGAGACCTTGCATAGCAACCTGTATCGTGAGTTTTTTTTCTTTTTTTAATCTTCTTTTTTTTTTGCTGACTGGCTACATTTTTACGGACCTTTAATCACACTGGTGGTGGACTCAGGCCCAGCTGAAAACACCATGAAGAAAATGGTTGAAATTCTCCTGGAAGTTAAAGAATGGCTTCTGGTGTCCCCTCATATTGGTCTGTGCCTCAGTGCTCGGCGTGCCCCGATTATCTGAGATGAAGAGCACCAGTGCGAGATAGGAGAGACAGCAGCGGTGAGACGTGCCCCAGCCTAACTGGAGAACGACCAGGGAGGTTCTCGCAGTGGGGATGGAAACTGGGGTATGCCTTTTTTCGATTTAAAAACCCACCTGCAAGGCGTGTTACACAGCACACATCAATGGAACAAAGCAAGCCGAGAGCACGCAGCACCCAAAATCTGGTTGCTGGCTGTGTCTGCGATGAGCTTTCCTCCTTTCTTGCTCGGAGAGGAGTGACAGTGACTGATGCCTGAGCTCACCTTAATACTGTCAAGATGTAGTGACAGTGAGACAAAATAAAGATACAACAAAACCTTGTACATTGCCAGAGACAGGAAAATTGTTCCAGAAGATGGAGTGCGAGGGTGGAGAGGAGTGCGTGAGAAGTTGCTCCGGCCCAGGTGATTCACGAGTCCGGTGCAGGATCACCAGCAGCAGCTTTCTCACTGATGCTTTCCCATCTTTGTCGTTTGTCTGGGTTGTTTGTCTGGGTTTGCAGGGTTTTTCTTTCTGGCCAGATGTTTTGCAGAACACAGACGAGGAGGCGGATGCCAGCAAGTGACAATCGCTCGGGCTCCTTCCAAATTGCTCCGACAATATTTCACCTCCCCAGTCGTCAAGGCTCAGAGGCAGAAAGTGAGGGTGAGGAATGGAGTCCATCGATCAGACGGCAGACTGTCACGCTTCAATGATGTTCACTGAGGGCTTGTTTTTTGGAAACTAGAAGAGAAAAAAGGAGACAAAGGAAGAAAAGATGTATAGGAATCGCTAGAGAGGGGAAAAAACCCACATCGGAGTGCAGTGTGCTGGTCAGGTTTTGTTTCTGTAAAAGTTCTCATTGCCATCCTCTCGGGATACTGAAAAAGGGGCAGAGTGGAGGCTTTAGGGTGGCGTGGTTTGTCACTGTCTGCTTCTGAATGAGCATGAATTAGTGGGCTATTTCAAATAAAAAGTAAATGTGAAGCGGTGGGGAAGAGCCAGAGGGAAGGTTGTGAATAGAAACACAAGAAAGTTACATTGATTGAAACAAGTTGCTATAAATTATAGGCTCGAGTCTGCTGACATTATGCATAAGGCATAACCTTAACATCACGTGTATCATCAGCCATGCTCCTGCTGATCAGCTCTTCAGCTGATTGCAAGAGCAAGACCCAAGCAGCTCAGAGGCTGCAGCATTGCTCAGTGCGTTTTTCTCCCAGAGATGTTCAGATATTTCAGAAATACGGATTAAAATCTGCTTTAGCGATGGGCATTCGGGCTAATCCAGGAGTGGGAGTGAAGTGCTGGTGTCCTCATGCGCCTGGGGGGCTCAGACCACTAATGAAGCGTGCATGGGTGTGGGGTGTTTCCTTTCCGCATCCCAGCTGGAAGGGAGGATGCTGGGGTGAGGATGCTTGTAACAGAGGCTGCTTTTTGGGCAATTTAGCTGGGGCCCAGCTGGAAGTTGATTGTCTGCCCTGTCCCCGCTGCGTGCCGGCAGCATCTCACCTTGCTGCGGAGGAGCCCTCCGCTCTGGTGCTCGGGAGTGCTGTTCTCCGAGGCGCTCTTGACTTTCTCCTTGCTGTTATTTGGCTCGTTATCTTTGATGATGTCGTACTGTCTGCAAAACAGGGCGATCACCCCTAACGGGAAAAAGCATTAGCGATCACACAAATGAGCTCAGCCCCTGGAGCCTGCAGAGATCACAGATCCCTTGCCTGCCTTTGTGCCTTCTGGTATTGATCCCAGCAGCATTCACAATCACTCCCAAGGATCATTTTCTAACACAGCCCTCTGGCTCTTTCCTTCTCCATACCAAACTAGTTAGGCAGAAGGATAGATTAATTATAATCCAACTTCTCTGTGATTAAATGGGACAAGTGTTTTAAACCCTACGTTTGGATAGAGATCGATATGAACCGTGCGGTTAAATGGGATCTTTGCTTTGCAACCAGAGGAGCTGCTGGAATTTCTGGTTAGTGCAAACGTTTCCTCTGATCTTTCTGCTCTGGGGTGAAGAGGAGGAGCTGGGGCTGGCAGAGGAGGCAGGTACGGTACCTGCCTGCGTGTGGTACAAACCAGGGCCTTTTGAGCAGCAGGGCAACATCTGCAAATGCGCAACAGTGACGGCAGCAAACGCTGCCGGTGGAAATTTCCTCCCACACACGCAGGCACATGAAGAGGAAAGCAGGGGCAGCCATGACGCGTAAGACGACTGCAGATGTCCTCCTCGGAAGCTTGTGGGTGACATTTTTGACCAGATAACTTCTCCAAAGGCAGGGGTTAAGTAGACCCAGGCAGATGCTGCTTCTCTCTTACTGAATAATATTCCAGCTCCTCTAATAGCAAAGCACAGGTGACGCTTTCACCAGGTCGTCACAAACTGCTTCATGAAGTGAGGTGGTGTCACGGCAGCTGCCCCCGGGTGTTACTGATAAACACAGCGGTCCCAATTCTGTCTTGCGTGTGTGAGCAAATAGCTGATCCTAGGAGAATAGGTTAACATCTGGCACAGGCACCTCTTCTGTGATTTCTGATGGTAAAACTGAGGCACAAAGAGGCAAAGTGCTGTGAATACCAGGAATACAGACAGAGCTTGGGCCTCAGTTCAGAGCCCTGGGCACAGACCGGTTCCCCTTTGCATTTACTAAAACCTCATCTTATATTGAGGTTATGGCCAGGCCAGGTTAAAAGCAGGAAAGAGGTTTTTACATATGGAGACTTTGCAAAGAACCCATGAGATTTCCCCTCACACACACACTTTCCTTTTTAAAGCTGTCATCTGTCTAGAAGGGAAACTGTGGTATTGGCAAATTCTTTGTTCTGACGCTGATCTGAGTTTTAGATTAGAATAGTGGGAGATGAATCAGTTGTTCAGTCGCTTCATGTAATTATTCATGATTGTTTTTACTGGCAGGGCATTTAAATTGGAACAACTAAAACTTGACGTTAATGCTGAAAAGATCATGGACTAGAGGTTTTGGAAACATTTTCGTTTCGTTTAGGCTCTCGTTGGGTTATCATCTTTAGCAATAATTGCTGTCCAGTCTCTGGAAATGCAAATAATGCATGAGAAACTCAGGGCAAAAATACGTGGATCTGATTCTGTGCCACCTGGATTCACTTGTAAGAAGCCCTGCAGAACTGCAGAGGACATCATTAATCCTCCAGCCCCTCAGGTCAGTGAGTGGTTTCCTCTTCACGTCTCTCCCTGGAGGCCTCTCACCTCAGCACAACCTGGTATAAATGGTTAAACCCTCGGTTGCAGTGAACTGGTGCGGCCCCTATCAGTTCGGGATTGCTTCGGTTTCCAGCAGCAGAGCTGACAGACACCGTCTTTAAAGGACACAACGTTTTGCTCAGGGCTGAAATGACAAGTTGTCAGTCAGCAGCCACTCGATACCGTCAGGACAATTCTCTGTGCAACCATTTACACTCTCTGTGCGTGGAGAAGTGGTTTGACTGGGACAAGAGGACTAAATACGAGCGGCAAAGGTTGTCTTTTATGGCTCATGGATTTGCTGGAATGCTGATTTCCCCTCCTGCCACTTTCCTCGGATCACCTGAACCCATCCCCCTTGGGCCCCATGCTCTGCGGGGAGCAAATGTTGCTTCATGAATGTTTTAGGTTGCAGCCGGAGCAGCAGCTGACGGCAGCCAGGGGAGGCTGGGGCTCGAAATAGAAAACAAACGTGCAAACTTTATTTCCCATTAACTCATGCATGTAATTTCCAGACTGAGCAAGCTGAAGGGCTGGCTGCAGCCACTTCAGACGTGCTCGGCTGATGGAGCAGGAGTCAGAGCATTTTCCTCTCCCTATTTGCTAGCGTAAACCATAGGAGCCAGATCTCTCCCAAGGGCAATTTGCTGTAAGCTCTATTGAAAAGTGATCCCAAACTCATGTTGGAAAACTCTTGGCAAAGATCTAAAATTTAATTTATCTATTTGTAAATATTACAGAAGGTCACAGGGAGGGATCTTCACATTTACCTGGCAGTGTTTGAGGCTGTGTTAACATATGTGCCCAGCTATGCCCGTCGCACCCACAGCAAAGCGGCCCTGGGATGATTTTACTGCACCTTCCACAGCACTGGGTGTTCTCAGCTCTAGCTGGGGATGTGATCTTGCTTATAAAATCATGTATTACATAGCTGTCTCGTAGTCTGGATTAAAAGGATTAGTGGCTGCAAGGTGCAAGGAGGACTAGGGCGGAATTTCCAATGACTGCCAAGAATCTGGCTCCAAAGCACCTTTTTGGATAGCAGCTTTCAGCTAATGCTGATCCTTCTCCCTCCCACCGCCCCAAATTCACATAGACTTTTCCTTCATGCTGGTTAATATGTTTCTGCTAATGTCCCTCCTCTTCCTATTAAATGCTATTCTTTGTATGTTGACAGGATCTGGGTTTATTGGTGTTTTGATGTTTGGGGCCGTTTGTTCTTTCAGCGCTCTCATTATTTTAATTGCTGTTGAAGTGGGTTTTAGTGTACATATAAGAGTGGGTGTTGAATGGGAGACTCTTGAATTTCTGTTCTGCATGAGAGTTGGAGTCATATAATAGCCGGATAATTACAGTGACCTGCAGCATTGGAAGGGCTCGAGGCAGCCTCTTGGATGGCTGGGGGCATTACCATCAGTGTATTCTGGAAAAATTGAGATCACAGGATTAGCCATGGAGGAATTGGGTTCCTCAAGTCCATTATCTGCTTCCTGCTGGCCCAGCTCAGGCCACCGATTCACCTGCTTTTGGCACTGCCCCACTCGTGATGCTGCAGAGGGCACTGAGGTGCCCTTACAGCTGCATATGCAGTACTTTTCATGGGAGCATGGGGTTCTTTTCAGGTCTGGCGTGACTACACATGCAAACCAAGCCAGCCAGCAGGCCCTGGGGATGTTGCATGCTTTTGACAGAAGGGTTGAACTGACCTGCCCACATAAACAACACCACAACAATGATGAGAATTTCCCCCGCTCGCAGCTGTTGGTTTTTCTTCTCCATCTCCTTCATTGTCACCTCATCTGCACAAGGGGAAAGAGAGATCGTGAAACCCAACCACACGGCTTGGGCTGTGCTAAACACTGGTTTAACAGCACCCAGGACTCAAATCATCAGTGCATCGGGGTCACAGCTAGCAGGGAAAGCATCCTCGCCCCTCAGTCGTGCCAGCAGCAGGAGCTGTGCTTTCAACTTGCAGAGCATCACCTGCTCCGCAGCAACCGCCCCTGACAACCTGCAGGAGATGGGGCACAGGAGGAGCAGGGAGATGGGACCACCGGGCCCTTACCGCAGAGGAGCTGCCACGGGGTGAGTCCACATTGCCTGGCCCCGTGGCGGCCCGCTCTGCTCTGCCTCTGGGCTCTGTTAGTGCCGTCTGTGCGTGTCACGAAGCCTTGCATGCTTCAGCGGTTCCTCTGCCTGCTCAGGAGTGTGGAGCCTGGCGTGATATTTTTCAGTGGAGCCATGGGATTCAGAAATGAGCGGAGCCTTTTTGCAGGGCGTAATGCACCTCCTTGGCTTCAAAGCACTAAGAAGATTACAGTACAGGCCTCCAGGGAGGGAAGCAGTGCTCCTCTTAGTGCTTTCAGATGAACAGCAATTCGGTATTTACAGACACCAAATCATTTTAGCAGAAAGAGTCAAGAACTCAAAACATCCTAGGAACCATGGCCAAAAGCTCTGCAACTGGCTGGGTCCTCAGTAGGCCGGGAGTAATCCTTTACATCCCAGACCCCTGTACTCCCCAGGCCTCACAAAGCAGAGGTTCTTGCTGACAGAAACCCCTCAATAATCTGGTTTGGCTTAAGAGGAATAAGAGTTGCCAGTGAGGAAGTGCCTGATTTCCTCCATGGAGATATTCAAAGCCCAACTGGATCCGATCTGGTTCACCCTGCTTGAGCAGGGGTTTGGACTGGGAGATCTCAAGAGGTCCTTTCCAACCCCAGCTTTCTGTGATTCTGTGATTTGGCAGTCATATTTGAAACATAGGAAAAGTTGGAGGCTTTGGGTATTTTTTCCCTTACTGTCCTGGAATCCAAGCACAGGAGGTTCAGCAAATCCCCCTGGGTGCCCCTTGAGCACAGAAGTTGTGCCCAGTGCCATCCAGGGGTCTGCTTCCACCCGACTTCACTGGCTGCTCAGGAATTTCCCCTGACATTCTCCACTTGCAAGGATGCTGGACACACTGCTCCGGGGCTGGAAACCTTCTCCTCCTCACCTAAACCTCATCTGAAATGTGAGAAATGAGCAGCCAACAGGGCAGCATCACCCTATGGCTTTGCACACCCCTCAGCCTTGTCTGCTGGGCACCCTCAGGGCATCCTGCTTGTACACATGGGGCTGTGAGAGGGCCCTGTGTGTGTTTAACCCAGCGATTCTCATCGCACAGGGTCCTGCTTTCCTCTCTGCAGAGAGCCCTACACTGCCTGGGCGTCCCAGGGGCCACATAGGAACTCACCCACACTTGCCTTTATTTTTAGAGGCTAGTTTCTCAGCTTCCCTGGGGGTCTTGAAGAGGACTGGCTCACTGGCAGGGCTCTGGCCTTGGATGCTGATGGACTGGACATGCACAATGTACTCAGTGTCCTCCTCTAGGTCCCAGAGGGCACAGGAGCGGGTGGTGGTGTTCACCTCCTGGATGAAGCGCAGCATCCGCACGTCCTTCTTCTGGAAGCCGAGAGAGGAGAGCACAGAGTGGTGGAGAGGCCTCCCTTGTGCACCGCTGTCATCTAAGACCACTGCTTCCTGCCCTGTCCACCACGGACGCGGAGACCGTCGGACCCTTTCCTCTCTGCAGCCACCAACACGTGAAGCGCTGCTGCACAGAGGACGGGAAGCCAAGTCCCCTTCCCAGACCACGAGGGACAGGACGAGAAGAAATGGGCTTAAACTGCAGCAAGAGAATTTGGAAACTGAGAGGACCTGGGGTGAAGATGAACGTGACCGAAACTGGGTAACTGTCGGCACCGTACCTGCTGGGAAATTGCAAATCCAATGACAACTTCATCTTCCAGAACATCCCAAGTCACAACGGCTGAGTTGGCTTTCAGGTGTTTGACTGTGACATTTACTGGAGCCGATGGGCTGTCTGCAAGGAGGGAGAGCAGAGCCTTTACAGAGGCAAAGTCACAGCCGCGGGCAGGAGGCAGAGCAAGGGCAGGGAAGGGAGTGGGGAAGGGTCCTTCTTGTACATGGTTCTGGATACAGGACCTGGAAATTGCAGGTTCTCCATGTCTCAGTTACCCGTGAGGGTCTAGGAGATCTCTGCTGAGAACACGCGTTGCGTTAGACGTGTGGGAAATATCTGACCCTTGGAAACAATTTCTTCTGACAACACAGCAGCCCCCGAGCAGCTCATTCATCTCGTCCTGCCCAGCCACGCACCACGTTTTCTCTGTTGTTTCCTATTACGGTCTGACAGTGACAGCTGGGAGGAAATGCAAAATCTGCCTTGCGAGTATGAAAACTGAATGCTTTGATGAGCACCCCGGAGGTTTGAGACTCAGGAGTAGTAAATGGCTGGGTTTCTTTTGCTTTTCCCTGTTAGTTTGACAGGAGATTTTTTTATACATGTTTTGCGGCTGATGGGCTGTCTCTCGGATGGTCGGAGGACACCCAGTGACTATGGGCTTGCAGTGACTGTGTGCTTAGAGCTAACAGGACCCAGCATGCTGCAGCAGCCCTGCTGGACCGCTGTGATGGGAAAAGGGCAGCCCGTGAAAGCAGCAGCCTAAGGCTCCGTGTTCAGTTTATTCCTGACTCCAGAGCACAGCCGAGTTTTCAACTGCAGGGCAGATCTGCTGGGCTCTGCTGGACCAGCGGGGCTCCTGCACACCCTCACCACGAGCCCCTTCTCAATTTGCAAAGCCCTTCCTGGCATCTCCAGGGAAAAGTTTTACCTCGTATGCTTGGCACAGTCCCTCCAGTCCAGGTTGGACTCTTGCTCCCTCTCCTCTGGTGAAATTTAATTCACAATCTCCAGCTTTTGCCCCAAACCCAAAGGCTAACGAGACTGCTAGGACTCCAGCAGCCCCTAGGAGGTCAGTAGTGTCAGAAGGAGTCAGGTTTATTTAATCCTATCAAAGAATAATACTGCTATTGCTTTGTAGCCGTTGCACAACATTGCCTTGCTGGGGCTGGGGCTGAGGTCACCGGTAAAAGAAGGATGCATGTGTGCACGTCTCCAGTAACACTTGTGGGATTTATAGTCAGGCCCAGCCGTCTGAATGTGGCTGAAAATATTCCAGTGGTAGTGTCAGTGTCTCCTCACAACTGACTTCACTCCTGGTGAATGTTCCCCCGGGAACAGAGGAAATAACGGGAGCACAGAATTCCCCAGTTGAAGGTCAGTGCTGTTCTATACTTAAGAGCGATGAGCTTATTCCTTTCTCTGCTCCCCAAATCACCCCTGGAGTCCTGCCCTCCAGAGCTCCCCTTTTTGGCAGATGGGAGACCCACACACACCAGTGAGACCAGTAGGAATTGATGTCTGGACAAGCTGTTTGGACCTGGGCTGAGCAAAAAAGGTGACTGAAAGGTGCATGGCTGACTTGACGTGAATATGGGACTCCAGGAGGAGGAGCAGCAAGCAATAGTGATCTCCAGGGTCTCCCCGGGGAAGGAGTTCTTCCTCTCTGGAGCAGATGATCAGGTCAGCATCGACTCAGAGCATTCTCCTCTCTCAGGGGATGGCCTTCACGCAATGAAGCAGCGATCTCCAGGCAGCAATCAGAGAGCAGAAGCATCCATCATCCTCATCCTCCACTGCGGCAGCGGGGCCAAGGACGGGCAGAGCAGAGGAGAGAGCTCGTCCTCCTCCGCCTGCGCTCCAGTCCCGGCTGTGACACGAGGAAGAGACGTGGGGCTGCGGCTGCTCACCTTCCCCCCGTCAGCAAACCCAGAGTGGGGTCTAATTTTAGGAAGGGTCGGTCAGCAGCCGGGAACGCTGTGAGTCACGCCTGGTGAATGCGCTAGAACATGCGGAGGACATGACGGAGTGGAGAGAGGGAGACAAAACAGTCTCCAGCTGCAGCCGGGCACTTCACCCTTCTCAAAGTACAGCTGTGCAGTTACATCCCGACATGGTTGTGTTTCCAAGGTATTTTTAGGAGCTAAGGGAGGTTTTTTAGGAGCTACCACTGATTTACCCAGCTTAGGTTTGAAAAAGGAATGAATTAACCCCAGAGGAACAGAGAGCAGAGTATGGGGAAAAGCTTTGGGGTGGGAAAAGGGGACACACAGCACACCCTGCTTGGTGCCCGAGTGAGATCTGTGACTTTGTGGGAGGCACAGCATAAAAAAGTGTCTTAAATTTCCTGATGACCTAAAACGTGGGGGAGTTGGAAACACCCAGCAGAGCTGGGGGAGAGCAAAGGACCTCTCTGGGATTTGGTGCGAGGGCTGCGAGGAGACGGGAAGCACTCGGCAAAGCTGCAGCCCAGGGCTCAGAGCCTGCAAAGCAGAAATCTGAACGTAGGCAGGGGAGAAATCGGCTGGTGTGGGTGGTCGAGAGCGCTCTAGAAAACCCCCTTCATAGTAATACCTGAGAGAGAGCCGGGGGAGTTGGAGGCAGCAGATAATACAGGGAAATCTAGGACAGCAAGATCTGAGCGTGCCTCTCCTGTCACTACCACAGATTAGGAGTAGCTTCACATAAATCGGTGATGTCAAACCAGTATAAAAGCGATATGAAAAGAGAATTAAGCGCAGCGTTTTGTCGGAAACACAAAGCCATGAAAATGAGTTTCCTGCTCCCGGAGCTGAATGAATAATTGGGAACCCAAATTTTAATCCGTGAGAACGCTTTTCTCCCCGCTCGCAGGAGGTGCATGATGAGATCATGACTTTCTAAAATCTAATCTCTGCTCCAAGGTACTCCACACCGCTTTTGGCTCCCCGGGCCAGTTGCGGCTCTTTGCAGTGCCAGCCTGGCTGAGGTCAGGTGTGGAAGATGCCATTTCTCTTTCCCGGCTGGCTGCAGGGGGTCAGCATCGCTGTAACGGGGCCTTGAGGTGCCAAATCCAAACGTTTGGCTCCTTCTGGAGTCATATGAGACTCCTGGAAACTTTGCTCCTCTGCCCTGCGGCCTTTTGGGAGCCAGCAGAGAGGGTGGGATGGCCCCAGGGGGAACACGCTGTGCATTGGACCTTTCTCATACGTGTTTAGCCAGAGATGCTGAGGACAGCACAGCCCCTGTCTGGTCTGCAAGGGACCCATACGGGACAAGATTTCGGGTTTAGCTGCACCCCAGCGCACAGGCTGCGACGTTTGCCGGAGCAAATCCCACCTTGCAAACTGGCGGGGGATCTGTTGGGCCAAATTTCAGTTGGAGCTGTGTGGCTGGATGAAAAGATGCTCGTTTTCATGTCAGCAGAACTTGCAGCTCCGTCTTTAAGGGGAAGCCCCGATTAATTAAGAGGAAATGATGATGATTTTTAAACGTGACTGGCTGCTTCAAAACCGATCGTGTTTAACCCGTGTCTTGTTTCCTTCCCACAGGGCCCCTTCACCAGGTGAGTCGCAGTCCTACACCCCTGGGTCCCAGCCCTACCTCCCTCCTGCCCACCTTGGGCCCTTTTGGGAAGAGCAGGTCAGAGCTGCCTCCGCACAGCAAGGAGGCATGAGCAACCAAGATTACCCTTAATCCCCTCTTAATGCTGAGGACTCCTTCTAGCCTCTCATTAAACGCTTTGCTGGTTATTAATGGACTTTTTATTTGAGAGAGAGAGAGAAAAAAACAACCCAAGCAACCCACACTTTACAGCTTTGGGCTGATTCCTCCCCAGCTTTTCATTGTCAACGCAGCAGCTGCTGGTGTGAGGAAGAGGAAGCCACCCCCTGCATCTTGATTTCAACCTTGGGGCTGTAACGTGGATGGGATGGAGAGGGAGAAAGGGGCCAAGGTTTGTCTCCGTCGCACTGCTGGTGCTGGAGGGTGGTGGGGTGAGCAGAGGGGGTGTGCGAGACACCGGGGGGGTCTTTCCTGCCACCTCCAGGATCAGGGAGGTACCTGGGCCACAAAGCCATCGCTGGGAGGAGCTCAGAGCTCCTGGCTCCTCTGCTGTGATCCCTCTCCTTGCTCTTGTGTCTCTCTTTTTTGAAGTCAGTCTCGATTTGCACCTTCTGCTTAGAGCTCTTATGGTGGGGATGGAGGTGAGAGCCGTGTTGCTGTCTTTTGCCACACGAGCTGCCAGGGGAATCATTGCTAAGAGTAAAAGGAGGAGTCTGTGCAAATGTCACACCCTTGGAGGTCACCTCTGCCAGCCCAGCCCTGTGGTCAGGCTGTAGGTTTGCAATTAGAGCGTATTCCTGAACTCATCTCCACAACCAAGGGGCTCAGCTTCCCCCCAAACCTGCTCCTTCTGAATTCAACCATCCTGGAAACTCCAGCTGCTCGCGAGTGCCTGGGGTGAAATGCAGATGCTTCCTCTATGGGCAAGGCTACACCATACTGACAGCATTTTCCAATTCAGTTACCTCCTCTCCCACAAGCAGCTCCTTTGCTGCTTGAAAGCCTCAGCTGCTTCAGAGCCCTCAGGCCGTGGTTGAGCGAGCAGAGCGCCCGCCGAGGCTCTGAAGCGGCTTTTCGGTGCCATCCACCTGCACGCTGCGTGCCCTTTCCTGCAGGAAGCAGCGAATGTCAGCCTTAAATCCTGGTAACTCTTTGTTCCTGCCCTGCAGCCTTCCCTGCGGATGCGGGAGATGGAAGGACGCGACCTGCGAGGGGACGGAGCATCCCGTAAGGTCCCGTGTGATGTTCACCACAAAGCGCTGCTGCCCGCGCCCCGGGCGGGGGTACAAAAAGAGCTGCTGTCCCCGCCTCTCCGAGCCTTTCTTTGCTCTCCCAGCACGGCTCCCTTCAGTGGATATAATTGCTTGTCAGCTTTATGGGGGATGCAGGAAGGGCTGCCGCGCCGTTCAGCTTCCCCGAGCGGTTTAATGAAGGGAGCCTGCGGGGGAGCGGGAGGGAGCGGAGCCCAGCGCTGCCGCCCCTCCCGGCCGCATGGGAAGCGAGGCCGCTCGCTGAGCTCTGCCGACTTCAAAGAGCAGAAAGGCACAACCGGGGCTTCTTCAGGCTGGGAAAAAAGCAATTATTTCCCGCTGACCGCCCACTCCCCTGTACAAATGGGATATTAATAGGCCAGCTCCCTCTCACCCCCCACCTCCTGCCTGTTCCCCAGGGAGTGGGTGCCCAAATGTGTGGTGGAAATGATACCAAGGAGGATGGAGAGCATGGAGATGCTCGCTGTGTCCAGCCCGGCCATCCTTAGGATGGGAGGAAGGATGATTTCTACTTTGGAGAATTTCCCGTGGTGCCCAACCTCCAACTCTGAGTCTCAAATCTGGGCAGGATTCGTTTGGGTCTCACCAATGCCACGGTTTGGGTTTTGGCACTGCCAACCCAGAGCAGAGCCCTTGCTGTGGGTTTTATCCAGGACCCGAATGCCTAGGCAGGACTGGGTCCCACTGTCTTTTCTTGCTCTTCTCAGCCCACACCTACGTCGTATCACAGAAATAAGAGAGAAACCTGTCAGAGGCAGGGGCTGAGAAAGGCCTGGAGTTTCCTGGCCAGACACCGGACATTTATTTAACAATAAATGCCAGAAGGATGAGGTTGTGCTGAGGATCAGTGCATGGCACCACTCCATGAAGGCTGCTTTTGGATCCTGCCGTGGTTGATGCGTCCCTCTCAGGGAGGGATCTCCATTTCCCACATCTACGTTCCCAGCAGGAGCCGATGTTCGGGAGGGGATGGCACAACCTTGGCTGCTTCGCACAGCAACATCCCCACGGAGCGGCTGACACTCGGGTTAGAAACCTCCGTATTTCAATTAAATCTCTCCTATGCCGAATGCAGAAATCAATAAAGTGTTTACGCCATCCATCAGATGGCCGGGAATCTCCGTGGCCTCTGTGAGACGGGAAGGGGCCGGAGCGGCTCCGTTTGCCGTCTCCCAGCTGCTGCCAGACCAA
>NW_010185650.1:256-2188 GCF_000695765.1 Mesitornis unicolor | reverse complement strand
TACACGTACCGAGCCCATTGCTCGCTTCTGGTTTGGATCCTGCCAGGCCTCCAGCTCAGCTCCCCTGGCTCGGAGGAGGAGGTGGGCATGCCTGGCAAAATATTGCTCGGGACAGAGCATCCACAGCCAGAGGAGGTGAGGATGGAGACCCACCTCAGTGGAGGACGAGGAGCCTGGTTTGCAAAGTGGCTCATGGTGGGACACTGCTTTAGAGCTGAGCAGCGACCAGAACCCAGCCAGGGTATGGGCCACCTCCTGGTGTGGGGGTTATTTCTCAGCTACCTCATCCTCCTGGCCCTGCTTCCCCTTCTCGCTCACCTTGGCATCACCTTGCCAAAAACTGGCCCTGAGTAGCCAAGCCACATTTCAGAGCAGGGCCCGTACTTGGTGCTGCTCACTCACCAGCCCTGGCTGCTGCATCAGTGGGGAGTTTGTCCCCATCCTCTCCGTGGGGCAGCAGCTGTAACCTCTCTCAACAGGAATTGTTTTAAACCTTCTGCCATGAGCTCCAGAGAGGAGCAACCATGGAGCCTCCATCCCCACTGACCGCACTGGGGACAGTTTCCTCTCCGTGGGCTTTTCCAGTGACTCTTGGCTTGCCCACCTCGGTGGCCACATCGTCAGGTGGGGCTGAGGACACAGAGCCGGTGGTGACGCTGCCACTACCTCTGTGTGACCTTGGGAAAATCATTCCATTGCCTCATCCCTCTTTTCCCTCTCTGCAACACGGGCACAGCTCAAGTTCCCCACCTCGCCGGGATGCGGGGACAGCACATCACAACCCGTGGTGACGGGGACCACAGACAGAGGAGGCAGCGGGGACTGCGTGTCACAACACCAAGGTCACGCAGCATCGTCACAGCCCAGAGCAGAGTCTCCTGCCTCCCCACTGCACTCAGAGCCATGAAACCGGGTGACTCCGTGCTTAAAACAGAGCTGCCCGGCTCCTGATGTGGCACGGGCACCTGACAGCACACGAACGCTGCCGGTGAGGCAGGAGCAGGAGGCGGCTATGGGCAGGGACACAACTCCATGTTTACTCTCGGTTGCTGGCTGAGGTGATTCAAGGATAAGGAAGAGCAGGGGAAGTGGCCTAGTTTACAGAAAATCGGGAGGGCTGTTACAATTGCAGACGCCTCCATTGTGCCGCGGCGTTTTCCCCATCGCTCCCTCCCGTTTGGGAATGTTTCATTAATCTCCCTGGCTCTGTCAGTTGGGAAACGGCAACTTCAGAGGGCCGATGTCTGGCCAAGGACACGTCTGTCGGAGACGAAGGCATCTGGGGGTTGCTGCAGCCCTGGTGCGGGCAGGACGGGGGCAAATGTAACTCCAGCAAGTCCCAGGGCTGGCTCGGGCGCAGGAATTTCCACTCCCCGACGCTTTGCAACCCTAATATCACCCCCAGCCTCCTGGAATGTGAGATATCCTGGCAATCAGCGTTTTGCAAATCAAAGCAGCTGTTCCACCAACATCTTGCAGTCCAGGGAGGGAGACGGCTCCTCAGAGCCAGGGAGGGTGCCTGGTTTGGGCTGGGAGGCACCCACCGGCCCCTGCCGAAACGTGGCACCCACATGCAGGGTGAAGGCTCAGCCCAGCCGACGCCAGGGAGGAGACCTGAGCACGTCCTCCTGGTAGCTCCAAAATTAGAGCTGGCTCATAGGGCCCTTCGCCTTCCCGAAAGATCCCCCCACGCCGGAGGAGCAGCTCAGCTCCAGGGGCCCTGGTTTGGTGTGGCCGGGATGTGCTGTGCCCCACGCAGAGGTGGCTCCTGGCTGCCCATGGCTGGGCCCCGGGGAGGGCATTGCCAAGGCTGACGCCGGTTTTGCCCCCTCTGCTCTGGTTCAGCCCCAAACGGGAGCAGCGGAGCCTTCGCCTCCCCTGTGCCCGGTGCTGGGTGAGGATCTCTGCTCGTTCTGCTTTCACCCCACATTT
>NW_010185650.1:0-240 GCF_000695765.1 Mesitornis unicolor | reverse complement strand
CATAAACCCCCACACTGGGACACTGGTGGAGCCGAGACCTCAATGCTTCCCCACACCAGTGCACCAAGGCTGTGTGTCTAAAATCTCCCGTCTCCCCAAACCCAAGCACTGACAAAGTCCCGGCCGGCGATGCCCCCAAACTCCATCCCCTGCCCGGTTGGGCTCCACGCAGCCCCCACGCTTCACCCTCTGCTCCCACCCGTGCTCACCGGAGGTCTCCCCACTCCGAAGCCCGCACCC
>NW_010185649.1:418-2129 GCF_000695765.1 Mesitornis unicolor | reverse complement strand
CAACCGAGCGACTCTGTGATTCTGTGATTCTTGACCAAAATGCTTGGGAAAGCCTCATTCGACCCCCTGCTCACCTTGAATTTCTCCTGTGACCTTCACCCAGCACTGTAGCATTTCCAAAAATGCTTAAAAAAGCCCGAGGAGCTCTTTGTGGTCAAAATCTGCCTTGTTTTATAAACCAGTGGCGTGTCAGTTTTCATGGCTTCGCTGCCTTTTAGTATTTAGAGACTCAGTTCCTCACTTCTGAAATGAAAATGTTATCACTTGTTGACACAAGAATACAAATTACAGACCCCGATGAGCTCAGATTTTATAAATCTCTAAGTGTACGCGCATACATTGGAAATAATTACGTACAAAAAACCAAGTAACTCGCCGTGCTTGGGTTCATCCGGAGCAATTTGGAGCTGTACTTCATGAGTAATGACTTGGATTTGGGCACGCGGTTTGAATGCCAAGACCACGTCGATCCTTATCTCCTTTGGACGGGGTCATCGACCAGAGTCATCCTCGTTGAAATTTGACTTCTTCAATCAAGTTGAGCCTTCAAACCGTGTCTGGTCGCCCTTCGGATGCGCAGCGATGCGGTTCGCTACCTCCATAGGGTTGCTGTCGAAACCCCGAGACCCACAGCCGACTACAAAGAGCAAATTGAAAGTCGTATCCATTTATTTCCGAGGATGCTCTTTCAAATTCGCAGTTGCTTTTCAATACATTATCTTCTGATGTTTTAATTAATTTAGGTTTTTTTTATTCACACAGCCCTTTTCACTTCTAGTTTAAACTCACTCATGGGCATCCCCGCAGCCAGGAGGAATCCAGGCAACCCTACGAGCTCTGAATTAATTAATATCATCTGGAGATTAAGATAATTAACAGGTAGTCCCCTATTTTGGGTGGTCTCCGTGGGTTGAAGGCGAGAGGGAATCTCCGTTTGTGTAGAGCCCCACTCGTTGCACCGAGTCCATAGGAAACCTTGGGAGATGGGCGCTTAATTTAGGCGTAAAGGACAAGTGTTGACCCATTAATGCTATATTTCTATATCTATAAATCTATAATTATAGATATATATTTAAAAAGATATCTTTTTTAATATATGTATATAGTTTGAGGGTGTGAATTGCATGCAAATGGGATGCCAAGAAGCAGAGATCACCCTTTCCCTCCTGTGTACCACACTGAAGGATTATTTGAAATCCTCGGCTCTTAGCAGGATGAAGCATTTCCCACGTTGGATACAAGTTTTGGGGGTGGATGAGCTTTTCTTCTGTTGAAAATAGATGATATTTAATAGGTTTGGGGTGTTTTCTGGCTTCTTTGGCTCTTGAATCACCGGCCAGGTTTCCATCCTCCTTGACATCGCATCGAGGTGCCCTCTGTGGCAAACAACTTCAACCTCCCTCTCCATAAACCTTAACCCCCCCGAATTTCAGCGATTAATAAAATGCAAAGGCGTAAAACATCGTCTTAATATCCATTTTATTGGCATCTTTCCAGTCTTTCCCCTTGAATCCCTCTCAGCAGGGCTGCCAGCCGGTGCCGTGCTGCAGGAATTCCCTGACCTGGAGTTCATTTCTAGCAAAACCTTGCGAAATGCGGATTGGTAACTGGGTTTTTAATTCTTTTCCCCAGTTAGTTTCTTCCTCGAGCAGAAATTTCAGCGTCCGGCTTGCCATTGGTTTTACAACAAGGGGGAACCATTTATTTGGCG
>NW_010185649.1:0-387 GCF_000695765.1 Mesitornis unicolor | reverse complement strand
ATACACCTCAGGGGGTGTATCAGGAGGGGGGTGGTTGGAGGGCAGAGAGGTTCTCCTGCCCCTCTGCTCTGCCCTGGTGAGACTGCATCTGGAATATTTTCCAACCGAGCGATTCTGTGTGTCTGTGTGTGTAATACTACACTACATATAGTATATATTTATAGTTAATATATTACTTAATGTGTCTAGATAATACCACTCTGTATAGTACATATTTATAGTATAATATATATTATATAGCATCTATATTATATAGTGTGTATCTATAATACCACTCTCTGTATAGCATATATTTATAGTGTAGTGTATATAATGCCACTCCATATATAGCATATATTTTTAGTATAGTATGTATATTACATCAATGCACTCAATTGTGGCTGACAC
>NW_010185648.1:0-690 GCF_000695765.1 Mesitornis unicolor | reverse complement strand
AAGTCAAGGGCATGGGCAAGGCAAGACAAGGTCCGGGGTAACACAAGGCAAGGCAAGGCAAGGCAATAGGAGGGCCGTGGCAAGGAAAGGAAAGAAAAGGCAATGCAAGATCCAGGGCAAGGCAAGAAACAGCAAGACAAGGCAAGGCAACGGCCGGGACAAGGCAAGGCATAGAAAGGGAAGGAAAGGCAAGGCAATGCAAGGCAATGTCAACGCAAGGCAAGGCAAGGCAAGGATAGACAAGGCAAGGCACGGACCAAAGCAATGTATGGCAAGGCAAGGGCCAGGGCAAAGCAAGCAAGGCAAGGAGAGGCAAGGGCCGGGGCAAGGCAAGGCAAGCATATGGCAAGGCAAGGAAGGGCAAGGGTCAAGGCAAGGAAAAGAAAGGTAAGGCAAGGGCCAGAGAAAGGAAAGGAAAGGCAATGCAAGGGCCGGGGCAAAGAAAAAGGGGCAAGGCAAGGGCAGTGGCAAGGCATGGCAAGGCAAGGCAAGGCAAGGGCCAGGGAAAGGCAAGGCCCGGGCAAGGCAAGGCAAGGCAAGGCATGGACCAGGACAAAGCAAGGAAAGGAAAGGCGAGAACCAGGTAAAGGCAAGACAAAGACAAGAAAGTAAAGCAAGGCAACACAAGGGCCGGGGCAAGGCAAGGAAAGGGCCGGGGAAAGGCAAGGGCCGGGGCAAAGCAAGCAAGGC
>NW_010185647.1:0-1044 GCF_000695765.1 Mesitornis unicolor | reverse complement strand
GAACTTCGCAGTGGGTTAAAAATGGGTTCTTACTTCCTAAACTCCTCCTCCGGCCACCCCTTATTCCCACTATCGTATGTTCAGTCTTGGCCACATCAGGTTCAGGAATCGCCTGTTTCCCAACTTGAAGCCTTCCTCTGGTCTGCCATGTTCACCGATGAGTAAGCTCTCTTCCCCCCTGCGAGTAAGACTGGCTGTAAATCAATGTGAGGAAGGTTTAATTATAGTTATGCTGAGCCTACTGCTACAGAGAAGCTTTTATATTATATACAACTAGTTTCAGGAGTTTGTAACTGCTTCATAAAAAAAAAAAAATTAAAATTTAGAGAACAGGAACTTTGCCCTAAAAAGCATTTTAAAATTTAGTTTTACATTGCAAGTTCTTTTGTGCCTATGTACAATCAATAATCCACAACTGAAAGAAGTTGCCTTTTTTTAAGTTACCCTTTTTACTTGCATTTTTTTTTAAAGTAGAATTCATATTTGTTCTATGTGGTAATATTCTAAAATCTAACACTTCTTATTTATGGCAAAATTATAACTACTACACTCCTGACAAAATATGAAAAAGACACATGCAAGTGTTCATTTGAAAACTATTAAAATGCATTTGTCTAGTTCTTCTTCATTGCAAAAATCTCTTTTCTAGACTATCTTTACAAAAATATATACTTTCTTCCAATCAGTGTTCATCTTCTCATTAGACTGTTCTGATTAGCTTAATGCACAACTTCTACTTCCTCAATCACAAAATTGCTCCTGCCATCCTTTTTCCCTTTCCATCACAGATCTGCAATCCTTCTAAACCTTATAAATTTCTGTCCTGGTTTGCAAAAATCTCTTTTCTAGACTATCTTTACAAAAATATATACTTTCTTCCAATCAGTGTTCATCTTCTCATTAGACTGTTCTGATTAGCTTAATGCACAACTTCTACTTCCTCAATCACAAAATTGCTCCTGCCATCCTTTTTCCCTTTCCATCACAGATCTGCAATCCTTCTAAACCTTATAAATTTCTGTCCTGGTTTGAGCTAAATAGAAC
>NW_010185646.1:0-30159 GCF_000695765.1 Mesitornis unicolor | reverse complement strand
CCCCATCCCTAGACAGGTAGCCTGGAGGAGGCTTTTGACTTATTTATTGGATATGTCCTGGCCAAGCTGGCTCATGCTCAGATCTGGCAGAGTTCAGAAGGCAGGGAGCACAGACATTCAGGTGATCCTGGACTGGATGAATGAGCCATCCCAGCCATATTTCCAACATGTGCTACGATACCAGGCAAGCAGTCTCCATGCTGGCAAGACCAGGAGCAAAGCTGCTAATGGTAGAGACCAGAGGAGGCAGTCCAGGCCCAGGGACAGAGGGTCAGGACAAGGGGAAGTGGAGGCAATGAGTTAGCAGGTGAACATGTGGGACATTGGAAGTGAAGCTTGCCATGAAAAAGTCAGAAACAGCTCTAAAGTAATTCTGCTGCCTGTGCATTCGTGCTAGGTCTCTTCTTAATTTCTTTCTCTCCACTAAAGAAGCATGTGTGACCTATTTCTCAGTGAGATTTCTCTTTCAAAAGAGGCAGGTTATGTCTCCATTCTACCAATTCTCTCAGGAATAACGTCCTGCTCTCTGCCTGTACTTGTGCTTCATTATTAGCAGAGCACTTTCCTACCACTAGATAAACCAACTGAGAAAAAGTTTCATTTCTGATGCCACACTGATGATTACATTTGGTACAAGCAGTGGTGCTTACGTTGTCACATGCTGCTGTCACTAGCATAGCATCCCACAATCAATGTAAGGCTAGAAAAACTACTGAACCACACATTTCAACGAAACAGCAGGTACTTCGAACACCATCTATAACTTTAAGTGAACAATTTCAGTAACAGTTTTGTCGGTCCTTCCTAGAAGCAGTCCTAATAGGCAAAAAATAACTAAATGGGGTTCAGCTGGTGAAAGAAAAGCAGGATAATACACTGAGGGAAGATTATAAAAAAATATTTGTATAGCCATGTGAATTCTGTACTGCACTGTACAGAACAGCGATCGCATCTCACCCCTGCCCTAAACTTCTTGCTGTTGCTAAGACAACCACATCGATGTAAGAGAAGCAATGCAGAGTCCAGCAGTGAGACCTCCTAGGGGGATGAACTAGCTACTGGGTTTTGCTAGAAGAGTGAAAGCATGTTGGTGTAGAGGGCAGGATGGCTGCTCCAGCTGTGGAAGGCTGCCTGACAGAGGCGCTCCACCAAGTGCAGAGGTGATCTGGATATAGTGGGGATAGCCCCAAAAATAGCAGGGGCACCTTGTTCCCAGAAATGCCACTGTTTTCTTGGCTGAGTCAGACTCTAGGGAACATCACTGGGAGCTCTAAGGGACACCATCAGGAGGTCCAACAACAACATTCCCTCCTCAGACCAACTATCCTTTCTCACTTCTGCCTGGCTTATTACAGGAGTGATGTCTCTGCCTAAACCTGGAGTTAAAGAGCCTTTAGGGAAAACTTCTTCCTCCCTCTCTGGGCTTGAGGCCTTATGCAAGGCTAAGATGAAAACAACATGTAGGAAACATATGTGAATAAAGGAGATCACAAAGTACTTCATAGTATCAGCCTGTGTAGAAAGCTTAAGATACATCATAGTATCACCTATTTAGAAAACATTTAGCAGAAGCAAAATCCTATGCTATCAAAGCACCCACATCCTAGCTCCCCCCATCAGTTTATTCTAGATGTTTCATACTCTGTTTGCATCAGAGGATCTCCTTTACTTGACCCTTATACTATTTACAGACAATAGGAAGATGATTGCTTGGGTTGCAGAATATTGCTTGGATTATCTGACTAAATGTCAAAAAGTGAATCCTGCAGTATATCAAAGGAAGCTGCATCAGTGAGGTGAATAATTTAATGTTTTCTGGAGTAAATCATCATTATCCTTGAAGGAAGCACACTGAAGACCATAGCTGACACAAAGCTCACCTAGACTTTCTTAGGATGCTTCACTGTTTAACATAACACTGCTGACTAGCCTTTCTATACTCAATTTCTAAGTTTAGATACAGAAGAAAAAGCAAATTCAAGACTGGCAAACAACACATTACAAGAAAGCAAGTCTCTATAACTTACCTTCTCAGGTGTTTGAACTCTAAAGCAATAGGGAGTACTAATACAGTGAACTTCGAGTACTAAATAGAGTGAAATCTAACTGCTTGTTTACATTATTGGATTAATATGCATCCATACTTTTGCATAAATAATAATACTGGATCATAACTTAATAAAAGAATTCTCCCCAGCAAGGAAATCCAAAACCAGCAATTGTATCTCTCCTCTATCCCCACTTTGAAAGAAACCTTGGAAAACAGGAAAGGTTTTTGTTTCCCTGGACTTCCTCCTATTTTACTATAGCTCCTCTAATATACCATCAGAAACACTTGCTCTAATACCAGGATTAGGCCATGACAGACACATGCCCTGTTCACATGTTCTGGGATCTAAGAATTTTTATTCTTCTCCCAGCTCACATATTTCACATGACTCAAGTCAATTAAATGGCAAAATGGGATACTGCCTAATGTTTGTTTCTCACTGAAACAGACAGCCATTTAAAGAATGTTGTTACACTAGCCACATTTCACCACAAAGAATGAATACCTATAATTATAATATCTGTGATTATATAATGTCAAACATAGGAAAAATAAGCAGCCCCACATTTCAAGGAATAAATTGTGACCTGTATTATCCGCATTAAAGCTACAAAAGCTGGATTTTGTCCCAACCTCAGAAATAAAATATACCCAGCAGTAACTGAAAAACAAATGAATTTGATTAGAATCTTACGATACTTTAGATTTTGAATTCCTCAGCTATGCAGCAAACAGATGGAAAAGTCACATTACATGGACCAGGAGACAAGTTTTAAAGGTATCTCTGCAAGCATCAGTTATCTTTGCACTTAAATATTTCTGGCCTTGAAGCTTGGGTCGTATCACCTTACATCTGTGAAATGTTTGGCTATTGGTTAATAGCATATTTTGACATTGGCAGTGGACCCTTTGGTCAAAAATGTTGCTGGTTTTGTGAGTTTGACTTTGCATTCAGACTATGGGAAGCAAACAACATGAAGACAATTATAAGAGACCAGATTATTTTGCAACTTCTGAAGTGTCATTGAGACAAATTTCAAATACTAGACCTCTAACATTACTGGAAAAACTAGTATGTTCAGGTGGGACAAAGATTTTATTTCCACTTCAGCAAAGTGAAATTTATTGAGTTATTCCAGCAGGTGCATTCAGGGCCCAGCAGAGGAGGCACAACCCAGGCATCAACCAGGGGTTTTGCCTCTGGACCCAGCCTCTGTCACAAGGATGTCTTGGGGCCACCTCCCATGCCATGGCAGCAGCCCTTGTTTCCTTTTTACCTCCATGCCGATGTGTCATTCGTGAGGATTCAGAAGCTCCTCCGTGAGGAGCTGAGCAGCTCCTGTTGAAGGCCGCAGTGAGGATACACAGCCAGTGCGAGCTGGTGAGAGGTCATATACAATGCCAAAATTCTCTCCAACAACTGAGAGGGCACAGAGGCCCTCCCACTCCACAGAGCAGCTGCCCTGAGGGACACCAGACAAGAGAGGAGACACAGAAGCATGGGATGGGAAAGACCTGCTTGTGTCACCCAGCCCAGTCCTCTGCCATTACTGGGATGTGCGAATGTGCTGTGGCAGGAGGTGGGACACCACAGCCACGCGTCAGGGCCCATGGGAGAAGATGAACCACCAGGCCATGGCCACAGCCACCCAACCTTGTAGCTGGGAGGTATGACTGTTCCCCTGCCTCAGACTGCATCCTTTGCCCCATGACAGCCCTCTGATGGCAGCCAGGGACAAGGGGAGGATGTGGAGCTCCATGGCACAGGAAGGCTCCACACCAGCTGGCCTCAGTGCCCCAGACTCAGTTGTCTCATTAGCATCACCATAGTCTGATCTCACAAACTGCATGAGCCTTGCCTAGACGTCAGCTAACATCCCAGGAAGCAGAGGGGCTTGAGCTGCCAGTGCTCAGCAGGCTTCTCTCCCAAGGCTTTGAAGGTATAATAATGAGGGGGGAACCTCAAATGATCCTTATCTTGAGACCAGGGCATACCCATGCCCTCTCTGCTTCAGATGCTGGTTACAATTTTGCTGATGATGCCCTGCATTCTTGGGGCTCAGTGAGCACAGATGGGGTCTCCTCCCTCCACCTACTTGCCTATTTCTGGAAGTTTTGTACCAAATACAGTCAGTGAGGCTTCTGGTGTTGTGCCAGGTTTCCTGAAGTTTTTTGAGCCAGACATTTGAGGGAGCACAGGGTAACATGGGCGCTAGACCCTGTTTTAGGCAGAACCCACCCCCTCCACTGGCCCTGCCTTAGCTGACAGCCTTGGCAGGGTGCACAGGCAGAAACACTGCAGCCGAAGGGGCCAGGTCCTTGGGCAGGCGATGCTGCTTTCATCGTCCCATCCTCTCGCTGCCTCATGTGGGGACTCACTCACTCACTGCTGTGTGTCTTCTTGGAAACCCACCACAGCTGTTATTTCTCATTATCACAACATTGGCAGTCTCCAACATATAATCCTCACAATGCATAAAGTCTTTCTACTGCAGTATTGATAATGCCTATATAAGCATCTATAATGCAGTCTCCTCACAAATGCTCCATGGAGTTCCCTCTTTCTCCAGCTAACAATCTGCAGCCACACAGGGATGAAAGACAATGAGACTCATTTCTTTGTGACATGTCTTAAGGGTCACTTTAAAAGCTATTGTTAACAAGCACACAAGGCATGGGTAAGAAGCAATATATAAAAAACATAGTTGGAGTTCTGTTACACACTTTGCAAACCAATCTTTTTCTAATTGCTTTTGGCTGATAACATTTGAAAAACAAGTAAGAGGAAAGAAAACTTGTAAATTCAGTCCCAAAGTATTATCTTTCTCTTTCTCAACAACCTGCATACCGGCATACAGTTAAACAGATATTTCCTGTTTAGCAGCTTTAGTGGATGAGGTCAAAAATAAGCCTTAAATAAACTTTCTATAATACAGACTTCTTTTGCTGCACCCATCACAGAGAAGTGTACCTGAAATTCATCTCTGAATTAATGAAGTTTCATTTAGAAAAATGACAGATTTTGTCAATATAAATTTTCCAGGTGAAATACTTGAAACACAATGGCTGTTACACAAACTAAATTCTATACTAGCATGCCCTTCCCTCATGCAGAGAGATGGATCTTACACAAAAATCAGCCTGCACCAATGTGCTGGTGTTGGCTGTGATAGAGTTAATTTTATTCATAGAAGTTGGTATGGGGCTATGTTTTGGATTTGTACTGGAAACAGTGTTGATAATACAGGGATGTTTTAGTTATTGTTGAGCAGTGCTTACATAGAGTCGGGCCTTTTCTGCTTCTCACACCACCCCACCACCAAGTAGGCTAGGGTTACACAAGAAGTTGGGAGGGGACACAGCTGGGACAGCTGACCCCAACTGACCAAAGGCATACTCTCTACCATGTGGTGTCCTTCTCAGCAATATAGAGCTGAGGAAAAAAGAAGGAAGGGGTACACATTTAGAGTGATGGTGTCACTGCAAATTTCTACCGATTTCAACAGAAGTTTACACTTCTGTTCATATAAAAAGACTGATCTGGGATATTCACTATGGCCTGAAAAATTATTATGGCAAAAAACTTACAGGTGACAGTCCCTTATTTTCTCCAGAGCTTACTCTTTCTTCTTGCAGCTTGCTGGGCTGTTGCTACCCTTGGCAGGCAGTTGTGTAATGCAGGGTGTCAGAGAATCATGCTATAATTTGCCCTCAACTAGAAACCAGAGGTTTCCCTTTCAGCGAATGACGTTCAACTCTAGATATCAACTCTTTCGTTACAAGTTAGCAAGATGCCTTTAAATTATTGCTTCTGCCTTGTATATAGCCTTATTGATTTTTTCAATACAGAAATGTCTTAAGAAAATCAATGTTTCAGTGAATAGAGTGGAGCAGAAGTATTGTAGAATACCATTTGCCACTACAGCATCAGATATCATGGTTAGGTTAAAGGAAACAACATGTACATCTGTGGCAATGAATATAGAGAAAAACTACAGAAGACAGAAAATGGGTGAGTAGAGAGGCATGAAATTAAAAATAAAATAGAAAAAGAGAAGCTGAAGATAAAGTAGTAGCTGTGGGTAGGACTTATCTCAGCTAATTTTAGCGATCTAAAAGTTAAGTGTCTAGTCCAAGGTAATCGCCTTAACTCTCCTCATATACAGAACAGAGAGCCGTAGCCACCTCCACAAGAGGAGTCAATCAGTCCTAAGACAGGTCTTTAAGACAGGGCAATACATCACACTTCCCCTCAACTATCCCAAAGTCTAGACGATGGGCTCAGATGAGACGCATAACTTTTGCATGGTTTAAAGTTAGGTGAGATGAATATGCATCTGTAAAAGCAAAAAGTACTTTCATTTCTATTGAAGGAAACCAAAACACAAACTTAAAAAGTGAAGTCAGAGATAAAGGCTGCCTCTATTCTGCTAAATAGGAGCAGACCAGGGCTTAAACACAAGCACTCAGCCCAACTGCCCACACTGCTTAATGATTAGTTCACTCCCTGGCAATGATTGCATTGCTCCAACTAGCTCCATCCGACACAAACATGTTCAAGAGGACATCTCTGCCATTTGTTAGTAGAGTCACAGATAGTTCCAGTACCTCTACTAATAGAGACAAAGACAAACAGCAGCATTTGTTATAGATCTGCTATGGATTTTTAACATATTCTATGATCATAAGCTGTTGGCTAGATATCTTTTAGAGATTTATTCTGCAAAATCTGATATATCCAAGTTATTACAGCAACATACATGCCCAGCTATCAATCAGAAAATTACTATTAGTGCATTGAGTTTGGAAGTACTCTGGAACTACAGCCTCTTCAAACTACATTTTCAGAGGGTTTGTGCTATGGTCATATAACTTCCTGATGTAGATAAACAAAGGGCCACTGATGGGGTGACATAAAAAATGTTATGGACAATAAAAGCCCATTTTCAGTGTGCTGTTCCTCACTGCAATACACATTGATATGTCCATAACCATTCTCTAACACAGAGGACAACTGGCAGTCCAACCAGTCCTCACTTGCACGTATACACTGAGAACTTCTGAAAGAGGGTATCCGTGCTCCAGATCAGCTCCCAAACTGTGCCCTAAAATGGTTTGCCTATGGCAAAACGGCACAAGGACTGTCCCAGCAGTGTGTCCACCACAGGTGACCAAGTTCCAGTGCTTGGGAATTTTCGCTGGCATTGTTCAACGTACCAGTATAATCTCCGCATTCTGCACATTTCAACAGGTTTCACTTAGTCTCACTGCTGTAACTGTAAACAGGATTTGGCAGTAGTGCAGAGAGATGTTTTTCTTCTGCACATTGGAATATGGCTTGGATATGATTAGCTAAAGACAGTGACATGAATGCTTTTGCAGATGTGAAGGCAAGTTCTGTATGTATTTTACTGATGGTACTCAAATTATGATCAATAAAAAGCATACAATTGGATTACGAAATGACTGATTTTAAAGCAGTGATATTACCAATATGAAAGTCAGATTTCAACCTCCAGAATGTCAAACTCAAAATTTAGAACCAACCTGATGTTTTGTGCATAAAATTACAGATCAACAAGTTTCTCAACCCACAGAGAAATTTACTTGCCAAGTATGTTAAAATATGACCCTAAAGATAAACTTTTCATTGAGGCACTTCCAAGAGAAGGAAAACACTACCACAGACTTTTAGGCTGCACTGCCTTCTCTCCTCATACACAGCTCTGAGATCCAAGCATTTTTGGTTTTATAAACTGAATCGATCCTGAAAGCATTTTTACTTGAGTAATTACAGTGGAAAGGAATATCCAGAGAAAGTGTCAGAACAGATAATGTCTTAAAGACAGCAACATGTATTTATTTTTATATATATATATATTTCTACCCTGCATTATGATGTCACTCAGAATTTTATTTATGGTCTTGATGTTTATAGCTTTTGGAACACAGATTGGAAAACGCCTCTTAAAGCTTTTATGTTGTAACAGCACTAGAGTTGAAGTAGGATCATGCATCAATTTGGGTTTTGTACATATTGAATAGATAGCCTTTCAGTTCAACACTTTTAGCTTTGAAGATCAGATTCATTTGGTTTTCTTGGCGATATCTGGCATTTCTTGTGTCAGAGGAAAGATTTTTTTATAATTGCTCATCAGCAAGTCTTTGTCTGAACATTTAAATTATTTACAAGCACAAAATGTATTAGTTATATCTTATTAAAAATGGGCCAAATTTGCCACTAGTAGCATTGTGTGTATAGTGCCACTCACTTCAAAGAAGTTACATATGCTTACACAGCAGGGAATTAGCCCAGATACTGTCAAAATGCTTCATTACTAGTCAGGTCAGACAATAAATCAGATCTTCTGTTTGCAAAGTACTACAATTTATTTCTAATGACTGGAAGAATCGGTATATAAAGTAATTACCAAAACTGGAAAGCAATAATATCCTAAATGTGCAAAACCTCATCTATAATATGAATTTTTAAAAAAACCCAACAAAACCAAAACAAAACATGATGATGGCAGCAAGTGTAAAAAACATCTAGCTTTCTTGCAGGCGTAAACTAACACTCCTTGCTTTTTCTTCAAGGATTAAAAATGAAACATCCAAAACCAGGCTGACTGAAGGGGAAAAAGAGCACTTAGATCAGCTGTTCAGAAAATATTTTCATTTTGCAATCTCCTGTTCAGTTTGTATATCTTACAAAGAGTAGAGGACACAGAAAGCTAGCTGTGAAATACAGATTATTGGCCCACCAGTACAAGTCCAAAAAAAGCTGCTACCAAAAAAAACCCAACAAACCTCCACAGTAACCCAATACACGGCACAAAGCTGTCTGTACTCCAAGCTGAACAAACTCAGTTCCACCAGCCTCTTCTCACATGGGAAATGCCTTAGCCTTCACCATCTCAGGGGCCTCTGCTGAACTCTCTCAAACTTCCTTTTCCTACAGGAAAGCTGGGGAGGGCCACTTTACAAGGGCAGGTAGCAATAGAATGAGTGGGAATGGTTTTAAACTGGAACAGAGTAGATTTAGACTAGATATTAGGAAGAAATTCTTTACTGTGAGTGTGGTGAGACACTGGCACAGGTTGCCCAGGGAGTTGTGGATGCCCCCTCCCTGGAAGTGTTCAAGGCCAGGTTTGACAGGGCTATGGGCAACCTGGTCTGGTGGAAGGTGTCCCTGCCCATGGCAGGGGGGTTGGACTGGATGAGCTTTAAGGTCCCTTCCAACCTAAACCATTCTGTGATTCTATGAAACATCAGAAAATTGCTGATGTCTTTTACTGTATTGGAAGGCCTAAAACTGGAAGCAGTATAACTAGATGCAGTCTAACAAGTGCCGAGTTGAGGGAATAATCACTTCCCTCCATCTACTGGCTGTGCTCCTCACAATAGAACCCATGATGCTGTTGCCCATCTTTGCTGCCAGGGCACACTGCTGGCTCATACCCAATTCACTGCCCACCATACCTGAAACAGAGGATTAGTCCATCACCAGCACTGGAGTTGGAATTTGTCCTCATTTAATTTCATGAGGTTTCTATTGACCCATTCCTCCAGCCTATCCAGGTCCCTCTGGATGACAGCCCTGCCCTCCAGCATATCATTTTATTACTCCATAATTTTTTGTCATCCACGGAGTTGATGGGGAGACATCATATCTCCTTCTCCAGGTCATTGATAAAAGGATTAAGCAGATTATGTCACCACACAGACCCCTGGCAAATTCAGCTCATAACTGGCCTGCAGATAGGGTGTGACTCACTAATTACCAGTCTGTGGGCCCAACAAACCAGCCAGTTTTTCATCCTTGTAGTTGTCTACCCATCTAGAGTGTATCCCAAGCAGTATAAAAAGATTATGCTGCATCGAGCTATATGAAACAGCTCTGCTGTATTATACCCACCCTCAGATACAGGCAGCTGAGCTACAGAAGATGACAGACACTCACTGTGGTTGCTGATAGGCCAGACATCATCTCTTTACCTGTCTTCATGTCAGATCATGGCTGGCAACCAGCAGCCAGGCAGAAAAAGTGAGAAGACAAGATACACCCCAGTAAACTACAATCCTACTCCTATCAGGAAATAGACCCCATGTCCTTCTCACCCGTACCAGGAGTTTTTTACATATTTTATCAAGTGAGGACATTCCTTTCCCATAAGAGCCTGAACACTTCCAACACCTACCAACAACTCTGAAATTCCCCAGTGACCTTGCCAACTTTTATGAAATAGCCAATTTACCAAGTTATCATCCTTTTCACATTGCTCAGAAAATGTATTTTCAAGAAGTTATTAAATATTATAATATATACATCTTCTAATTAATACAGAAGTGTTCTAAATAATTTGCATAACATGTCAGTCACAAAGTAGGACAAACCTTTACAATCTAGTTTCAAAACAATCTAATTAATCACTTCCCTTCTGCATTTTAGGTGAGGAGTCTATTGTACATCTCTGCAAGTGGCCTATTATTTCCCACAAAACATTCGCTGACCAAGGGAAGTCCCCAGAGGCAGCTGAAGCAAAGCTCATGTGGAATGCCCAGTCCAGCTCTTTCCACAGTAGAATGAAGACCCTAAACTGAGACTTTCTGACTATGAAATTAGGTGAACCTTCACAATTTTATCAAAAGTCTTTTTTCATTTCCAGAAATCTCTTATTCATCAGTAAGATTCAGCATACAGACTTCCAGAAAGATTAGGCTTCCCTGGTTGGAAATTAGTGATGGGATTAGAAGTCACTTTATAACAGGCACCTAGTTTCAGTTTCAATATGGCTGCTTGTTTCTTATGAAATTATTAATAATGAAGCAACCAAAACAAGGCTGACTGAAGGCGAAAAAGAGCACTTAGATCAGCTGTTCAGAAAATACTTTCATTTTGCAATCTACTGTTCAGTTGGTACATTTGACAAAAAGTAGAGGACACAGGAAGCTAGCTGTGAAATACAGAGCTGTACATAAACTGAGTATCACACACTACTTTCCAGTTACGAGTGTAATTTCTGGAGGCATCTATTAGACTATGTGGAATTGAGTAGCTGTCTGCAAGGCGTACCTTGCATGCCTACTGTATTACTCACTATTTGGTTTCTGCTGAAGATGCTCCTTGGGGAAGGCTCTTGCTCTCTGTTCAGCAGAAGCCTTGAAAAGATATCAAAATGCAAAAAAAGAATAAAAATTCACTCTAGGCTAATAGGGAAGTTCTTCAAATTATAGAATATTTATTAAAATGTCAGTTCAATTTTTTCACACAAGCACTAGTCCAGACTACGTTTGAACTAGCTTACCAAAGATTTCTTATTAATTTTGTTACTTGAGTTGATGCCTGCAATTCAGCATAAGCTTTGATTCTGAACACACTGTGAGCAGCTTTCAAGTGCGGATGCAGCACCTTTTACAGCAGGATGAACTCCTGGGTTTTAGAAGTTGAAGAAAATGAAGTTTCCAGCTCAGAGTGTTAGTGACTCAAAACCCCTAAAGGATACAATATTTGGGATAGTGACCTGTTGCCAGATGAAGTGTTTTTGCTTTGATGAGAAATTTACACATACTTTTAAAACTCTAGAGGCCATAGAAATTGCTGTATAACCTCTCCTATGACAATGCTGAGAAAAAACAATATTAGATTAATTACTAATAAAATACTCTGACAATATAGAAAAAACCCCACCCTTACCCTATTATGTATTGTGTACACTATTCTTACTCTACTTTTTAGAGTAGAAGCAGTGATGTAAATTTACTGCTTCTCTAAGAGAGTGTTCTGCAAACTTACGAAAAAAAGGTTGTATTTTACTATACGGGCAAAGTTTTTTCTCTCTTTGCTTTATCTTATCATTTGCAGTTGTGTTCCTTTGCTATGTGCTGTTCTTGAATCTTCCCAGATAAATATTCATACTCAAGACATGCATGAGAGGAAGCAAGCTTCTGACTGATATCCTGGAAGAATGAGATTTTGGCTGTGAAAATGAGAAATGTATAATGTGATTAGACTGATCTCTCCCCATCCAGGGGAAAAAAACAAACAAACCAAAAAAAAACCCCAAAAAACACAAAAAAACAACCAAAAACCATTTATAAATCAAAGTTACTATATAATTTGGTTACAAGTATTCAGTGGACAAATGATCCTCTTTCTCAGTTTTATATTTCCGTTTATATTTTTAAAACTATTGATTCTGCAAGACGAGGAGGATATCTCTGTGCTTCATTATTCCAAGTGACACATGATAAATTATGCTTTTCTATGGACTTTCATACAGTTTCCTTCAGAAAAGACTCTTGTCTCTTCCTCAAGTGCTGAGCTGTTAATCCGTTCTTTTACTGGATAAAATACTATGGCAGAAGATGAAAAAGGTGCCTGTGAGCACATTAATCACAAATTGATTGATGCTACCATTACAAGGAAAGGTTAGAAAATATGCTCAGCAGTTTTTACAGCTATTTACAACACTGTGCCAGTCACCCAAACAGACTGATCAGTGCACAGACTTCCAATTAATTCAATATGAGTCCTCTGAACCTAATAGCAAGTCTGATAACATTCATCTATTTTCATTTCACCTCCCTCTTTCAGCACATGGTTGAAGTTTGAAAACATCTGAAACTCATGAGACTTTCATAGTCTGACTACCAAAGCCAACTTGTTGCTCTGGCTCCTCGTGTGCATCCTTCCTGATGCTGAGTCAGCCCCTACAAAACCCATCTATCTAACAAAACAGGAAAAAAAACAGTAGACAAAATAGCAAACTGGAAAATAAAATTAAATTATCACCTCTAATTTATTATTTCTGTCAAATACAGTTTCACAGAATACTCTTGCACTCTGCATGGTAAACATGACTTCATGTATTTCTATTGGAAAAGATGTGAATTCTGGAATATGGGTACATTATTAATCCAAACAATATCATGATGTTAATCTGAAAAGGTAAACTTTTTAAAACTTCTGTGAATGCACTTGTCTTCATGAATTATTTGAAAGTAAATATATTTATTGGATCAAAAAGCAAGCTTCTATCAACAGGGATAAGTTCCAGCTGCGCAA
The DNA here is from genome assembly GCF_000695765.1 of Mesitornis unicolor. Classification (NCBI taxonomy): domain Eukaryota; kingdom Metazoa; phylum Chordata; class Aves; order Mesitornithiformes; family Mesitornithidae; genus Mesitornis; species Mesitornis unicolor. The sequence continues at coordinate 17,041 of NW_010185646.1, read as the reverse complement.
TTAATGCAAACAGAGAGAAAAGGCAATCTACAAGTCCACAATCACCTCCATATGATTGTCAAAACAGAAGACAATTACTTCTATATAGCATACTTTCTTAAATATGTGTGTTCATTTCTCTGTATCTTTCTTACCGTCAGCTGCAAAAATATAATAAAATCACACCTGAATATTCAGAAACAACCAAATAAAATAAATTATCATTCTAATGAAATAACCTTCAGTTGTAAATCCAGGAATGCATAATTTATTTAATTTATGCTAATTTATTCAATAATCAGAAGGAATAGTATTACCTTGTCAGCACTTTAATTCCTCTAAATTATTTAATGGACTTTACTAAGCACTACTGCTCTTTATAGAAGTAAAAGAAAACTATTTCACAGCAATGTAGATCTTAAATTTCAGTATACCTGGACAGTAGATGTTCCCTTTCAACTCCATTCCTGATTTTATAAACATCAATGTAATTACTGTTAAGTAATGAACATAGCAATGACCAGAAGTTTACCTGTAACATTTGTTTCCAATATTGAACACACAATTTTCCAATAAACTGAAGACAAACCTCCTTGTCCTCTAGCCTACCTTTCCCAGGTTATTTCAACCATTTTGTCGTATAACACTTCTAAAAGTAAACTAGTCAAGCTGTTATCTGAACAGTCATCTTTGCGTGGTCATTTAAATGACCACAAGGTAGCAATATTTTGCCCTGAAAATGCTTTCCTTAGCTTTTTAGAAGTGCTGTGAGGTGTTCTCCTACTATAAAGAAATGCTAACAGAGTTACTGACACACTGCCTAGCTAAAGGCTTCCTGGAATTTCAAACTCACGAGGTGTTGTTCACTTGCAGTCTCAACCCTGCCAAGTGCTCCTGCACATCATTACACATGTGCTTGGTGGCCATATTTCAGTGGTCTCTGAAGTGGGTCATGGTCATGTCAAGCATTCAGAGACCACATAGGATGAAAAGCACTGAATCAACATTGCAATTTATTTCTCTTTCACTTCATGATGAACAATGAGTCAATGATATAGCAATGAACTGCAATGAAAGAGCTGCCAGATAGTATTGTATATGAGGTATTAGGAACTAAAATAAACAGAAAGAAGATCAGGCAAATTCTCAACAACAATAAGCAACAACACACACTTAATTCAGGTGCTTAATTTGCTTGACCAGGCATAACACACCTCCCACATGCTATGAAGTTTAACTGTTCCCTAACAGACCACATCCCTATATTTAGCAGGTATCAAGGTTTCCTGCTATCACTCTTCCAGTGAGTTTAGACTGGTTATTGCCTTTGTAAGAGCCATTCAACCAAAACACACTGTTGGTACCTCTAATCTAAGACAAAAGCAGATGCTTGGAAGCCCTTCTGCCTGCTGTGCGGTTACGTGTGAGCAGGCTTGGCCCTGTCTAGTGGTATGTTTCCTCGCAGGAATTCAGGACAGCCTGTCAAAATGAAAAGATTAATCCAAGAATTTAAGGGCAAAAAAAGCCAAAGCAAAGCTTTCATGTGCATCCACAGCTACCAATGGAAGTTGCCCCCAGTTTTGAGGCCTCATGGGCAGCTTCTCTTTTTGTCTGGGTGACAGCCTTCCTACCACAGCCTGCTCTTCACTTTGAACTCTGATCCAGGTGTTTCCTATCCTGTTCCTGGCATCAGAAGGTAATGTCGGTCACTAATTTTCTATTAAATCACTGAAGAAATTCCTTTCACAGTGCTCAGTAGTTTCTTAGTTTCAGGCCAGGTACATTTACTATCCCTAAAACTTCACTCTTCCCACCTAACGGAACGTAACTCCTCAGTCCACTGGGTCACAGTACAGAAAGAATGGAAAAAGTGTCTCCTAAACATATTTAGCAAAAACATTCTCCACCAGTTAAGAGGAAGCTTTCCTAGGGGGTAGATACTGTTTGATTTTGCACTGTATATCACAGTGTCCTACATAAAAAGTTTAAAAGAAAAATGTTCAAATGATGGGCTAAAATAATATAATATAAACTGCTGTCTCTTCTTTTGCATATTTATTACTACACACTATCCATTAAGTCAGAAACACTGCTCCACTTGTCCTATCTATTGCAGCAGAAGACCATACTAATCCCTTTATCAGACAGAATATGATAGGATACTTTGGCTTTCTAGTTCTTGCTGCTCCTTGTAATAAATCCCACAACATACTGCAGCCTTTAAAAAACTCTTCCACAATTCTCTTGTTTCATGCATGAGTTGTTAGAACCACATGAAGAGAAGCCATAGACATGCCAATGCATTAGGGCCTCCTCATCTGTATGCAGCAGACCAGATTCCCACCAGTTTCCACCTAGATGTCACTCCTAATACGTAGTTATCACAGTCAGATAGCCAAAGTGATTTATCTTAATCATGAAGGTAAAACAAGTACTGTTCCATGGGTAAAACAGCACATTTTGACCCACTTCTTTTGTAATAGCTTAAACTATAAATATATATATTTTTTCAGCTGTTCTTTCATTTCAGCAAGTTATGTGTTGCTGCTAGGGGCACCAGAACTTGAAAGAAGGTTTTTTGGATACAGTCGCCTAAGAAAGCAGACATTTTTGAACAGCATTTACTTGTTTGCTGTGAATTAGAAAATGCCCATAAATGGTTCATAAAATCTTTTCAAATTGAGGATTGCAAATTATGCTTATGGGCAGTGATAGGCACCTCTTCTGGATCTCAGGTTTTCACTGAAGAGAAGACTAAACAAATCCATAGGATTTATTTGCTTATTCTATCGTACCCCCATAAATAATGGCCTTATCAAAATGTGAGGTCAGAGGAAAGAAATCTCCTCCTCTGTACTGACCCCCTTCCTGAGGCCAAGGGACATAGAATCACATACCTCATGAATATGTGCCTCCAGCTATTAACTCAACCAATGTCCTCAAAACCCAAAGGATTATAATAAAAGAACCCAAAGGAATAAAAAAAAAAATAAATTAAAAGGCCTCCCTATTGCCTACTAAAATTGAGAACAATAATGAGGAAAAGTAAGGAAAAAACTTAACTTCTCCTGCAATTAAAGATTTTTAATAACATTGTTTCACAGAAGGTGTAAATAAATGCAGTATTCAGCAAGTGACGTGTTCAAAATATGTGTACAAAAGCCCAAAATAAGTATTTAAGAAAGAGATCATAGCCTGACTGTTAGCAAAGGGCTTCAAAACCTCTGCCTCCTTCAAGAGCACGGCTCCTCACAGGCAGGAAAACTTTCGCAAGTGAAGACAGTCTGGTTGAAGTGCCTGGAGATCTGCTATGTCCACACGTAAGCTTACTAACCATGGAAAAGGCAAGCACTGGCACTTCTTGCCTCTCACTGCTCTGACTTTCCTCAGTCCACTTCCCTTCTTAGAGCTGAAATTGTCCAGTCTGAGCCAAGGAACGAAGATTTGAGTCATTTTATTCTTGTGGAGCATGAGCAATGGTGCTTCACTGTAACTGGAAAGGCTGTGGTCACTACCAAGACTTTGGAACAGGTCTTGGTTACAGCAAGGCACTGCTCACACCTTTATTTTATCTTTATAAAAATAGCTCAACTGGGAACAAAGGCAATTCTTCTGGATCCAGTCTATAAGCTGTCGCCTTTGTTGTTGCCTATTGTTGAACAGTCATTGTGCTTTTTACTTGCAATCTTACAAGAAAGCATTTGCACAGAATTTTTCATACTTAAACAGTAGTTCAGGCATTTAAATCCATGGTAAAAGAAATCAGCGTTCCAGACTCTCAAAGGCCACCATGATTCACATGCAAAGTATGCCTGCCTATTTCACTAGTATTTCCTAAGAATATATCCTATCTGCCAATTTATACACAAATCCATCACCAACAGTGGGTTCATATGCCAACAGTTTATTTTTCCACTGTCTTTAATTTAGATTTATAATAGAATTTTTGCAGATAAACACAAGTTAGCAAAATACAGGTCATACTGCAAGGAGTTTCATTTTCCTTAGGGAGAAGTAGATGCCAAATCATGATAGAACCCCAGGAGGCCACAAAGACTAAATAATAAGTCCCCAGATATTCTATGGTAAGTCTACTTTTTTTTTTTCCCTGCCAGGGGGATTACAGCTGAATTGCTGCATCTGCAAAATTCTAAGTCCTTTCCTGCTACAAAATTATTTTCTCTTCAGGTCCAAGCTTTATGGTAGTTAGCTTCCCACTCACAGAAAGCCATAAATTATTTACAAATCTTTGAGTGTAAGTCTGTTATGAATACGTTAACTGTACTCTTACCTTCAGAACTCATTAGCAACAGGAACAAGTCTTCTGATGTTATTTTCCACTACATATCCACTGCATATGCTGAACCTGCTGTGCCACTCAAAAGTGTTTTATTTCCAACATTAGCTTTATTTTAAAGGGTGAATTGAAAAAAACCAAATTGAATATAGGGGGAAAAAAACAAACTTTAAAAGAAAAAACCCAAACCATGGTGACCTAATAGGTAGATGACTTAACAGGGCCTTATGAACTCACCTAGACACAGGGATTTATTTTCGAAACACTGCAGACTTGTTTTTTAGCCTGGCTTCTGAGGAAACTGAGGCTTACACAATCACATTGTATATACATTTGTCAAGCCTTCCTTAGTAGCCTTTGAACCTGTTGGCCAGTTTTAAGCAAATTTGACAGCTGAGGACAGGGAAGGGAGACTGGGACAGGTCTCAGAGACAGAAGTTATTACAAACTTTGTGAAAACCGGAGGTGGTGTACAGAAGATAGAGGAGTATTTTGCCCATCCTGGGAGACAGCAGCCTGCTGGCTGTCCCTGCAAACCTAACTCCAAATCAGCCCCAGTCTGGGCGATGTCTGCCCACCAAGCTGCAAACCCAGATCAAGCACAGCATGCTGTGGGAGCTAGGAGGGGTTAGGACACAAATCCACATAAACCCAAGCTCCCCTACTGAGACGGCACGGTCTTTCATAACTCTTTTCAGACAACATCAGTGAGTAGAAAACAATGTTTTAATTTGGAATGCAAATGGGTATGTATTTATGAAATACTATATACTGTCAGGCTGGTTTTAAGAAAGAGACAGTCTTGTTATATAGGGCTAAATGATATAAACCACAGTCATTGGACTGAATTCAGTGGAAATATGGCAGCCTGGTGCCCCCAGGTTTCCCATTATCCTTAAAAAGGTGGCTGTAGGTCTACCCTGGAAAACATCACAGTTCTCAGTACTACAGAAATGGCAGTGAGGAGATGAGGGGCAGGCACCCTTCTTCCACAACCCCTGGGTGCTACCTACCAGCATTTGGGGACTTCTGTGGGGCTCATAAACATCCCTCTGTATGCTGCCAAAACTTTCCCTAGTTGCTGTGCATCTCAATCAAGTGTTTATTCATGGGAAAAATTACTCCTGTGAAGGGCAGGTTGGCTCTGGGGAGGTTAATGGGAAGTCCCAGGGAAGCCAAGAAGCGGAGGTGAGGAATGAGACCAATATGGGGTGAGGGAAAACCTTCCCTGTACACCCCAACCACAAGACCCAATGTTTGGAAAGGCCCGTGAGCAAACAGGATACTCTCCCTTCCTGGGCTCTGCAACATCCCATGCAAATCCCTCATCAGGAAGAGAGGCCATCAGTGTGTTAAACTGGAGCAATTTAGAGGAGGACTATATGGGTATTCTATACGCGTATTTGGCTCTGCCTTTGTGTTTTACAACGGATTGCACAGACAGGCAAGCTTTTAGCTATATTTATAAATAAGAAAATTACATATATATATTTATGCATCTATTCTTCCAATACATAAAACTAGACTAATGTACTGAGAAAGCAGACTGCAGTGATTTGCTTTTAGCCAGTTAAGCAGTTTGAAGTGATACAAGAAAGAGAAATCAAGGAAAATGGAACATTATTTCAGTCTACAATCAGCATGCCTAGTTACAAGACTCTTGCCAAATACAAATGTGATATCTTCGCTAAAATTAGGATATTAGTTCTAATTACTGGGCACACAAAAATCTCAAAATTCTGGAACTGAACTGATAATGTTGCTATGGAAATAACCTTAATTACTATAGACCAGCCAAAAAACTTCTCAGTGCTGCTCTCTTTACAAGCTATCTCTGCTCCTGAAAGTTTCTGGTTTAGCTCAAATGGGGCTAAATATCTCCAGTGTTAACAGTAATCAAATTCAGATCTTTCAAGTCCAAGACTATTCTAAGAACAGCTTGAGAGAGGCTAATGAAAGGAAAACACTGAAGAGCGGCACTTCAGTGTAACCATTCCAAACAATTAAAAATACATTTAATATACTACTTCAAATGCACCAGGCAATGCTAATTTCCTAAGTATATACTGATGATTGCATGGTCTTCCCACACTTTTTCTCTGTCTCACACAGGAGGAAATGTTATGAAAAGGAGAGCCATGCAGAAGAGGCTTTTCCTCTCCTCCTCAGACTTTGGATACTAATGACTCCTTATGAATCCTTATGTGTGCACATGAATATATGCATATATATATGAACATATGCCCACATAAAAAAGGCCATTCATAGGGAGACTCTGGTGTTTTGCTTTCCCATAGTGGGAACCCCCATGCATGAGCTCAGGTGCTGAGAAACAGGCAGGTCACAGGGCAGAGAATAGGGAGCATGGCCCCTCCTCCAGTGTGCCCATGACTCCACATGCTGCATACTACAGGATAAGGGCTCCAGAGGGGATAAGCTGGCTTTGCTGGGGATGGAGGGGACAGAGGACAGGCAGGAGGCCGTGGGTCAGTCCTGCAACTATTTGACTGCGGGAGCTGAGACAGAGTTGGCCCTACGGCTCCTGCATGAACTAACAAGGAGGACCCTATTCCCCGTTGCTTCCTGAAGGGACTTCCTTTTGCTGTATATTCATATTCAAACTGCTTGAAAGATGTCAGTGCCTCAGTCAAGTTGGTACAATAGCACATGGTCTACTGGCTACCAGCTCACAGCTAGCAAAATACAGAGTCAAAGTGAACTCCACAAACACCAAGCAGGTGAAAATACTTCGTTTCCAGCATTCAGAAGCAGTCTGCAAATTTCTCACTGACATAAAGAAGATTCAACTTTATCAGATAATTTATACACTATGAATAATTCAAGCAGTCCTAATAAACAGCTGAAACCAGAAAACCCACAAGGAGCACATTTTACATGGTTCCTTGTCGGTGGACTGCAATATAAGGTTGCTACATCCAATCTGACAAATGTCACTCTCCTGACTTCAGTTTAATTACTCCCAATTTATACTAGTCCAAGAGCAAAATAATTTGATTAATTTCTCAAAGGATAAAAATACCATTCAGTTCAGAAACACTATTTTTAGTGGATTGTTCACCCACATTATTTTTCAAATATTTTAAGTCTATTTAAAATCACACATACTTGCTAAATTGCACACAATAATAATTCAGAGATAATTGATCTCAGAACAGCTTTACAAAAAAAAAAAGAAAAAAAAGCGAGGCAAAAATGCCTCTGAACTTCTGACACTCTAAAACTGCATTCTAGAGTGCAGAAAACATTTTCAAATTGGTTCAGAGTTGAGGGACGGTGTCTGATAGTTAGCACATTTTTTTTCCCCTGATAAAGCTGCAGAAGGGACACCAGTTCATGGATTGACAGAACCTAAGCTCAGAAGAATGAACCAATTATCTGGTCTGACCTCTGTATATCATGAGTTATAAAATTTCATTCATTAGCCCCTTTATGGAGCTGTAGAAGTAGTGACTGACTTCCACCTGGAATTTCAACAGTTTCAGCTTTCAACTCCTAGTCCTTGACAATCCTTTCTTTGCTAGCCCTTTATTGTCACTATCCCTTTATGGTCAAGTTTATAAATGCCACCAAATCACCTCTCAGGCTTTCTTTGAGGTGTTCAATGCCTGTTACTGTATCTTCTTCCCTTATTTCCATGGTTCTTTCCTGCACCTTCTTCAGCATGTTATTTTGAAAAGAAGGACATAAATTCTTCACAGAAAGGTATCTATTCTTGCTGCATTGTGGTTTATGCACCCAAAGGCTGCAATTGACTTCTGGCTAGAGCCTCACTGGATGCTTCAGCTTTACACCAAATATTTGGAGGAGGCAACAGTAGCATCAGCTAGAACCTGTTTCTGCCAGGTGGATTGCTTCAGGCTATCTGGCCTCCTTGAAAGTAAGCAATGTCTCTTCCTCCAGCTAGGGCTTCCTAAAGGAAATGCAGTGTGTGCCTGAGGCAGGAGATAAGTTCTGCTGGAGCCAGTATTGAGTATCCCATGCAGGCATGGGATCTGTATGATATGAAACAGCCTCTGAAAAGATGTTTGCAGAGTTTATCTTCCTACTGTTTTTAGCAGCACAGTTGTGGGCATCAGTGCAAAAAGCAGGCAATGCTTAGAGTTCAATCGTGTTAGCAGCCACCTGCACAGGGGTGCTTCCCTATAGCAAATTCCCTCATTTGGCCCAGAAAGGCAGCATGTACACCACATGAAAGGAAGAAACAAAGCTGCCATGACCTGCATTACCTGAGCAAGTCCTCAGGTCACACATGGCTCCCTGCAGCTTGCTGCCTAATGATAAATGGTTGGGAGAAAGACAGCTGGTGAACCAGTGCACCAAGTGTCAGAAGAGACAGAAGGCAGGTTTAAAACACGTCAAGTGTGATGCAGGGATCTTCAGGTTAACTGTTCATAAGCTACTTCTGGAATCTCATGAGGGACTTAGTAGCTTATTACTTACCAACTTATTCCCTATTAGCACAGTACCCTGCTAATGCAGCTCTACTACCTGCAGGACTTGCTGTGGTGGGAAGACACCAGCACATCCGTGGCGGCAGCTAAGGAAAGGCCCAGACCTCTCTTAGGTCTCATGGGAAACAAGCACCCTAGGTAAGCAGAGAAACCCATCCCTGAAGGAAGTAAATACCACCTCACCTTCCCCCCACCGAGGGAAAGTCTGCACTGAGCTCTCGGAAGGTTTCGACCCACCTGGCTATAAGAAAAAGAGAAGCCAGATACTTTTCTCAGCAGTCACTAATACACTGAGCCCAACAGCAAGTCCTCTGTGCCAGCTTCTGAGACGTATGTGAAGTAACCTTTATAGTCTGCAGAATAATCACAGTGTGCACAGGTCTCCTGGCCCAGGTGTGGGACACACACCAGCTCTGGGGACAGGGCAGAGGTGACAAGGCTGTGTCTGGTCAGGAAGAGATGTGCTGGCTGTGCTCCAACCACACCTGCAGCCATCCTTCCCCACACTGCAGCCTCTTGTCCTCACTCTTTCACAGACTAAACTCTTCCAGCATAAGTAAAGGCACCCCCAAACCACACACCAATTAATTCTGAGTAACCTCCCCCAGCCAAGCAGTGCATGCTGTGCCTTTCCAGCAACATATCATTGTGGTTTGAAGCCTACCACTAAACATCTCCTTCAATTTTGTTTCTGGTAATACTGTCAGCCCTTGACCACCCCTGCAGACCTCTTCTTGGCCTTTGTTCCCACAAGACCAGCAGACACCTAGGGTCTGCTCTCACACCAGCAGCCCTTGCCTTCTCTAGGAGGTACAGCAGCTCCACCTGCTCCCTCTTCCTTGAAAACGACCAGGAGCGCTTAGCTCCCTGACACACTACTCAATCAGCAAGGGCACCACTCCACATCCATCCTCAGGGCGATCCCTGGAGACAGCACAGCTTCTTGCACAGCACCTACTCGCACGAGCAGCATCACTGGGCACTCTCTTTCTCCAACCTAATTGTGCTTTCCCAGGGGAAAAAAAAAAAAAAAAGAACTGCGGTGAGGCAACTGGAAAGTAACAGAATGAATACAGGGTGGGAAGGGAATGGAGGGAGTAAAACTGTGTCTTTAACCTTATTCTTGACACATATTTGGCTCTGAGTGCTTCAATATGCAACTTTAATAGAGTTTCCCTGCAGTGGGGTTACACGGATCCGTGCAGGCGCCTGCAGTGTCAGCAGGCTCAGGGGGGCAGAGCATGCCTGCTTGGAGACTTTTCTACAGAAAGTATCTGGGGCTCTGACACCCCCTCTGGTCTTCAAAGGCTCCTCTGAACTCCCTGTATGCAGCCAAGTTTATTTACTTTGAGGACATTGATCCCCTCCAGCCAAGAGGGTGCAGAAGGTCTTGTGCTGCTACAAGAAGGAGGTCTGTTTGCCATGACCTTGCATTCCCTGAAATGCTTGGAAAGCTTTCTGAGACAGCTCAGAGCAGTGCACTGGATCAGGTGGCTAATTATAAATCTGACTGACTTTGCATGCATACCTGATCCACATGGAAATTGACAGCAGGGCTCGTGGGGTTTGTGCTGTGTACAAACATCAGCTGGTTTTGAAATGATCATTAATATAACTTCCCTGAAATCTGCAGCACACTGAACCCTGTGCTGTACAAGCACGACCAGTCCATCAGGTTTAAAGTTTCATATGCTCCCAGCCTTCCCAAGGAAGCATTTTTAAAAATTACTTTAAATACAAACATTTCCTTTTCCACTTTCCTCTGTCAAAAATATTGCTAAGTGGATCTGTAAAACTTCTAAAATCAGGTTGTCATCTTCGAACATAAGCCATGTTTAGGATATCTTGCCCAGAAAGGCAGATGCTTCACAAAGTTCTGGCCATCTAAATCTGTGAAACTCTGTAATGAAAACTATTTTGCAATCTCATCTATGGTTGTTGCCTCCTATATCCTTCTTAATAGAAATATTTATAATACATGGGAATGTATAATATATTAACCTAGACAGTAGTCAGTCAGAAATAAAGAACTAGCACAGCATAAATTCACAGCGGATTTTAGCTTCTGCCTTTTCCAGAGAACAATAGCTGGCTGAGTGTCTCTGCAAGTGATGGATTACACACACATGCACACAAAACACAGACACCTGTGCAAAATGAGTGGTGTGAGTCTCTGAGAAAATGTGGGCATCACCTCAGGCTATTTTTTCCCTATTTCTGCTTGCTAAAGGCTAAGCTGAACTTGTAGTATTGGAAACTATTACATTCTGAATGAGTGATGTGAATGCATTTGAATCTTACCATGACCTCTACATATCCCCAAATTCGAGGCTAATTTCACTGAAGGTCCAGCTACCCCATTCGCCTGCAAAGGTGCTTCCCAGACAAATTTCCAGGGCCTTTAACATGAGCATAATTTGATGATTCCCTGGCTGCTGCCTAGTTCAGACTCATTACAGCTCTTCCATTACTACCCAGTCCGACAGCAGAGAGTGTTTGCAAACTTTATTAATGACACCACAACACCCTATCTGCAGAAGGGCCAAATATAATATGCCATAATTCATCCAAACCTGACAAACAATATCAGCTAACTATAGCATAATTTACATGTCATCTAAGTGCAAAGTACTTTTCAAAATTCCTTTTCCTATTAAGGCACACAGTACAGCAGTTCAGAAGTAGCAATCAGTAGTAAGATCCTTACCAGCTCAAGTGGCTGGGTGACTCGGGTAAGTAAATGGGCAGCTAAGGACTTGCCTGAGGACCCAGCAATAGCAGTATAGGGCATTGCTGCTCTGAGACGGAGGGGCTGCTGAGGGAAAGGGAAGGGCAAGGAGGAAGGGGGACAGAGAGATAGAGCTGAGAAGGAGATGGAAACATGCCCTGCCTGGCCAGCGCTCTCATCCCCTGGAGACAGAGGAGTTGGGGCAGGGAGAATGGGCATTTGATCCATTTTGATGAATGGTGATACTAACAGAATCTGAACTGGTGGTTATGGGGTGAAATTAAGGTCTCCCCCCAGCCATCCAGAAAGTCAGGATGGACACACAGGCAAGTCCCTGTGCCCCACAGCACATGTGCAGCCACTCCTGAGAGCTGGGAGCTTCCAGCCTTTTGGAAACAGGCTGTGCAAGACCAGCTGTGAGCATTTGGGGTGCCCTGAATGCCAAAGCAGCAAAGGACATGCCTAGGGAACTCAAGACACATGAAGTACTAGATGAAATCTCATAGTTAAATCTCTTTGCTTCTTTACAACATACAGAGAGAGCCTCAAAGAGTAAGCTGCCACATTTACTTTAAATTCAGTCCTTGCCTGCCTTATTTACTTGAAAAACCTTCTTGATGAGTGGGGAACAAGGAGAAGTATGATACCATGACAGTGACTTCTCCTTGAGGAAAATAAATCATTTTGATCACACGGGTTAAAACTGTTTTTCTGCAATGTTAAAATCTATTTTGTATGCATACCATATAAATAACTGGAAGAAAATATATGCTTATTAAGGATCAAAACTTTCCAGGGAAGGAGAGAAGAAAAAAGAAGAGAGAAGAGAGAAGAAAGAAACAAGGAAAAAAACCAAAACCCACACAAACAAACAAAAAACCCAAAACAAAACAAAACCCTGAAACCAAAACGCAAAATTCTAGCTATTTACATCTAAGTCCTTTTAGGGATCCCAAAGAGGGGAGAAAAGACAGGATATTTCCAATATTTTCTGCATAAAGACATAGAGCAGAAGAAAGAAAATTCAGGTGATCCTGAATAATCATGCTGAAGAAAAAACAAGTAAAACTACTATCTTTCAGTTCCCCTAGTGATCACCTTGCTACACAAGTCAGCTTTTACAGGAGTGTGATGAGGCTCCAGAGCCTCCAGCTCTTCCCGGGGCTGCCCCACTCGAGGTAAGGGACATGGCCGCTCTCTACGCATATCCTCAAGTGCCTCCTCCTGCCCCCCACCGCCCCTTCCCTGTTCTCTCGTGCAGCAGGAGAGGAAACTCTTGACCAAGAGCTTCTGACTTTCACCAATGCCTCAGGCGGCCCCTCCGGCAAGCAGCTGCTGTGTCAGGGCCCTTCAGATCAAAGCGCAGCTCCTGTGGGAGCCCAACACCACCACAACATGCTCACCTCAGCCAAGCAGCACATCCAGGCCAATGCTTGCTGCTGCTTCCCATTTGCTAGCAGCCAGTACACTCCTGGAAAGCAAAAGCCTTTTATTTTCCTCATAGCTGCAAGTCAAGCAGAAGTCAACTGGTTTACCCAAGTAAAGCTAGAAACATTTCTATGTATGCACCTGACATTTTCTATTTTGCTGCTAGAGTCGCCTCAAATAGTTTATTTTTGGTGCAGAGATCAGAAATGCAAATAAAGGAAGAAATTAAAAAGAAATCTAGAAAATTTTGTAGCAAATCTTGTAACAAGCTCACAACTTCAAATTACTCAAACAAGTGCTGAGTTGCTAAAAGAGGACTGATGTCTAATGCACATATTATTTTCCTTACAAATTCTTTTTCCAGAACTGGCTCTGATACAGCAGATTATAGACACCAGCACTGCAAAGGCAGAGATGTGTCTTCATTTCCCCTGTCTGCCTTGCAGATCCCCTAAGAACTTCAGGGCAGGGACACTGGACTCTGCACAGACCCCTCCTTCAGGACTCGTAGGTACCACCATAGCATGTTAGCAGAACAACCACTCTCCTTCCACTACTCAGGACAAGACCTTTAACCTTTACAGGATGCAAATTACCAACTGTCAAGTGACTGTAGTGAAATCCAGATCTACATTAAGAAAAAGCACTACAGAAATATTAATCAATTCTAATCAATATCAGGTCCACTATCTGAAACAAGCCACTGGTGGCAAAATGGCGTTGGGAAAACCACTAGCCCCCAAATAGCCCTTGCATTTAAAAGCAGGCCAGCGGTATTGATGCTGAAGGGCACTGGCATCATGGGAAGCCAAGCTGAATCAGCTGGTGAAGAGAAAGGGATTTGGTTTCTGATCCTGTCCACATAACTGTTTTCATTAAACTGGATCCTGTGTCAAGTTTTCCAATCTGTACTCACAAAACCATTTATAACCACCATGTCAGGACAGGGGGACCACAGGAGACCCACACAGCGTGTTCCCAGGACAGCAGCTCCTCCTGCTCATCACACTGCTAAACCCATGGAAAAACAGAAAATACGCAGTACCTGAGTGGGTTTGAACACTTGAAACACACTAACGATTGTTTCACTTCAAGGAGGGGGGAAAAAAGGCAGGGAAGGAAAATTCATTATTCAGTGAAGGAAATGTGACATGGCCTAATATTGAATGAAAAAAATGCATAGCTAATAAGATACATATTTTAAAAAATAAGCTACCACTAGCAAAGCAAGTTCAGGAATTACTCAGAGGAGGAACACAAAGCAACCAGACACTCACAATACACTCCAGGCAGTACATTGATGGACAATAAACCTGTCTTAACCAATACAACAAATGGGATGTGGCTCCCTGCATCTTTCATGGGCCAACAGCTGCCATCTGTATGTTTCCATATTCATCTGTCATTATCACATACTTAATATAATTGTCACAGGCTTCATGGGGCCAACCCTCACAGTGGTCTCAGTCTGTCTACCACATGGAAAACAATGGTAAAACTGAGTCATTGTTATTTCTCATTCTGGGGACAGAACATTTTTTTCCCTCCACAGGTTAAGCAGCAAATGAATACGGCCCTAAAGTGTTCAGAAAAGAATATCTGTAGTATTTGGGAGAATAAAATATTTTTAATAGCACCAAAATATTACTTGATTTTGCCTTTTATTTTCAGTATAATAATTACCTTATTTTAAACCCCCATAATTATAAACAAAATCAGATTATTTTATTTTGAAAGTGTTTCAGTTTCAAAACATTTTTGAACATTCTATAAAAATATCATCTAAACTTAATAGTTTTGTGTTTGATCCATTTTCTGAGAAAAAAAAAAGAAAAAAAGCCTTATGCCAAAAAAATCTTGGTCGGCTCTTGTGAAGATGTGCTTTTAAAGATTGCCAGCTGGGCTGGTAGGAGACATGAAATATTAAATGCTTTAAATAGGAAATAAGCCTAACTACTTTTCTGTGCATTCCTATAAAGAGATCCCCAATTTCTTACCTCAAAAAAGAGAGACATATAAACTGACAAATTGAAATTACTTACAAGTTAACACTGAAATTCCAGTTAAGCACCATGTGGAATGCTCTAAATCACAAATCTTTAACAAGGTAGTACTAGCTGTTAAGTGTTATTAATTCTGAATTCCTGGTGATTTGCCACTTTAAACTAGGTACCAGATGAGATTACATGAGGGTAGTTGGTTTTGTTTTGGTTTGTTGTTTGTTTGTTTTCCACTGCTCATTCTTGTGCATTTATGAAAGCAATTTTCTAGATCTCCAAAAGGTCTCAGGTAAAATACTGTAGAAACTGAGACACAAAAAATTACAGTAAACAACAAAAAACCATAACATTATGTCTTCTGATAAACACTGCTCTTACTTAATTGCACATCTCAAACATGAATAGATGCAGAACAATTTAAGATGCAATAAGATACAATTTCATCTACTCAGGTGACCTGAACCACAGAAGCGATTGTCAATATTTTACCCTGACACCCAGACATCCATTCCAGGATATTGCTCCAACACTCTTCTCCCAAACAAGGCGCTTAGTTCTCCTGAATCAATTAATGTGCATTTACTTACATGCTTCCCCATCTATAGTGGCACTGACTTAGTAAAATCTTTTGGAAATTAAATCTCAATATTAAACCCAGAACTTCAACATGTGAGCTGGCAGAATTCACCAGTGACATATGGATATTCCCCAGCTACAGGAAACAGGAATTAATTCAGCTCAGATTTATCACTGGAAGTGTTTCCCTTGCAGACAGGCTCCTTAGCTCTGCTGAAGTATGTGATGTGCATGGTACATCTCAATAATAAAATGTACTCATACAAACTCAAGTGTTTCAGTTCCTGGCTCTGGCCGGGAACTGCACACCTCATGTAGTTAAGTGGGGATGGTCTGACATCTTCTGAAATAAACATTTGCAGCTGACTGGAACAAAAAGCGCCAGACACCCTCATTTGAAAGCAACCTTTCCACCCTGTAGTCTGAGTTAGAAAATATGGAACTAATGAGAAGCAGTTTAACACAAATTAAACTATTTTTGTTGCCTCTATACCAGGGCAAAGGTACATGTAGCCCAAATAAGAACTCAGCACTCTGCTGACTCCCAAGTAGGAGCAAAGGGGTTCAACAAATCCTGCTGATCCACCATGTCATGTGTAGCTCACTAACTTTGAACACAAAGGGGATAGGTAGACCAATTTTGCCAAAAAATGCCCGAGAAGCAGAAACAAATTGCTGAATCTTATGCTAGTGTTTTTCTTAAAGAACTTGGCTCCAGGAAGCATGAGATTAAATAAGAATCAAAGCTTTCAGTCAAAAGAAAGAAGTTTCTCGCCTTCATAACCGCTGAGAAAAGCTCCCCAGAGCCTCTTGTTTCAGCATATCACCATCTTATCAGCAGAAAATGCTAATATCATAGCCTAGCTTAAAAATGAGATTTTACTCATTTTTAATACCACAATATGGGCCTTTTATGATTTTTTTAGACCACTCTCTCTTTGGGTGCCTGTGAATCACATTTTCAATTTCTTTGCCATGAGGCACTGTCTTGTAAACAGTGAAAGCTGGGACCTTTGTACACAAGTCTGGCTGCAGGAGAGACCACACCAAACCCTGCAGAACTTGCAGAAAACTGCAAGATCTTCCTGAATTACCATTGCCCAGGTGGAAGAATGGGGCAGTTTGTAGACATTCTCAAACACAGGTGAGCTCAGTTGGCTTTTCTCATTTATTTAAGAAAGGATTAAGCCAAAATTTGTGAAAGGCAAGAAATTATTGACTGTTTCTTTAGCTCATCCAACCTGGATACCACCCAAAGCTTGAAAGCAAATGCTAAAATCCCACTAAAAGTAGAGTCAGGTTTCCTTTTAGCCAGAATTTGTATCATCCTGTTCAAATACACAGCAGCTTAATTTGACACTATTCAGTTACTATCCCCAAATTAACACTAAAATAGCTCAGCAGTAGTGCTTCAGAAAGTCAAATATATTGAGCCACTCCAATTATTTTTAATAAAATTATGGCAAAAAAGTAACTTCTGTTCAAGTTTCGCATTCCGGCAAGAGAATCTGAAGTATTGCAAGACATTAAGCCTGGACTTTAGTAAGGCCTTTGACACTGT
>NW_010185645.1:0-1477 GCF_000695765.1 Mesitornis unicolor | reverse complement strand
CTCGTCCACCAAGCAGGTCATGAGGTTTAGGACCCACCTCTGGCATGGTGGGTCTCATAAGGGGTGCGGGGACTAAAGACCCCAGTACCTCTAAAACCAGCAGAACTGTAAAGGGTCACTGGAAAAAGTGCTGAGGAAAAGGCAACTGGCTTGGACTTCAACACTGAAACCTCTGGTGCAGAGACCTTGGTGCTGACCCTTCTCAGTGGCTGCCCAACATCACCTGTGGGGTGACTCCAGAGGGACCTTCCTGGCTGAGGGGCTCAGAGCCCATCTGGGAGATACATGGGGATCAGGACAGGTTTTTTACACCACAGTAAATGGTATTGCTCAAGTATATCCGTTCTGCTTCACATCTGGACCCTTCTGTGTAACTGCTCCAACATCACCTGTGGGGTGACTCCAGAGGGACCTTCCTGGCTGAGGGGCTCAGAGCCCATCTGGGAGATACATGGGGATCAGGACAGGTTTTTTACACCACAGTAAATGGTATTGCTCAAGTATATCCGTTCTGCTTCACATCTGGACCCTTCTGTGTAATTGCTGTGCTGTGAGAAGAGTCTTCTTTTACATGACCCAGTTGGAAGAGCTGCTTTCTCCTGGGGAAGAGATCAGAGCTAGGAGAAACTTGGTCTTACGTAGAATCAGGTGTCTTTTTTTGCTATTTTTCTGTGTCCCACAGCAGAGGGTGTTGAAACACACATTCAGCCAATTCTGATCCCATCTGGTCTGAGAGAACAGGAAGAAGCAGCTGATATTTACAGATACGTTGCCCCACGAGATCTATCCTGCTTCCGTTCTTAAGAGGAAAAGAGAAGAAATTAGTCCTAATGTTTTTCTTTAGCCAGACACTTTAAAACAGGCTTTGGCATACTATACCTGTTTACTACTTTATATTTACTGTGTGTGCATTTCGGCATGGTTAAAATGAAAACAATATTATGGAAAGTAATCACTCCTCCCCAGTAGCCCTGGATTTTGACTTGCAACATTACGGCAATTATCAGCCCTTTCTTGCAGCCTAAAATGAGCGATAATTGCACATTATCTTTCACAATCATCCGCTGTTTAGAACTCCTGCAGAGCGAGCTGACTCGAGGTATGGACAAGTCAGGGTGGGAGGACAATTCATCTGCAATTACTATTTAAAATGTTCACAAATCATGTGGGACCAAAGCCAAACTACCTAAATTTTATTTCTATTTCTTAGCAGAGTTTAATTTTAAACATACCCAATCATACCCAGGGTAATTTTGTTTTCTGGGGTTTTGTGAGCTTCCACTACCACTCAAACCAGTTTTTAACAGGCTTTCATTTAGTGAGTGTATTTCTATGGAAAATGATCTTATTGCAGAAACTCAGGAAAAGTCCGAGGTTTCCAAGTGTTGCAGCTTGATTGGTTTGGGTTTTTTTTAACACATGTTTTTTAATAATGTTTTATCTCTATTTTTTCTCCAAAACCCCCAATAAACTCTCT
>NW_010185644.1:39345-46198 GCF_000695765.1 Mesitornis unicolor | reverse complement strand
CTGCCTTTACACCCTGTACTGCTTCCGGCAGGCGCTTCTGCTGCGCGGCCGGGCCCTGGCTCAGCAGCTGGCACTAGGGGCAGCGGGACTCGGTTGGGATTGAACCCACCCTTTCCTGGTCTTAAATGGGGACCGAGCAAGTCTTTGCGAGCAGAAAAGCAAATACCGTTTTGCCTGTGTTTAGTGGGAGGCATTTACTCTTTAATGCCGCTATTTTTGCGACTTGCAAAAAGGATAATGAAAAAGCTTTTCTCAGGATTAATTTACTCTGTGGGTAGATGTTAAATGAAAGATGTGAAGTAGTGAAATTACTGTTTTTAAAGTAAGAATTTCAATATTTTTATGATACCTAGGAGTTTCAGAGTGACACTCGACCAATACCTGAGTAATAAAACTAACGCTTGTTTTGGTGGGGATTTTCCCTCTTCAGCTACCATGGAGAATAATGAAAGTAATGCTAAGGATGTGAAGAACACCTCAGATGAAGATGACAGCAGAGACATAGTTCAACAGAAAACTCAGGAAGAAATTCTCTTCCATGAGGAAACCATTGATCTTGGTGGAGATGAATTTGAGTCTGAAGGGAATGAAACTGTATCAGAAGATTCAACTAATTTTGTAGATAAACTTAATGAACAAATGATGGAGAGTGTAATTATTTCAGATTCTCCAAACAACAGTGAAGATGACACAGGTGAACTTGGTTGCCTCCAGGAGATTGTAGAACAAATGGAAGCTAAAGATAATCAAAAAACACAAGCAGAAGTGGATAAAGAAGAGTTTTTAAGTAATGAGAGTGAAACTGAACATGAAGAAACACCCAAAGACATTTCTGAGATTGGAACAGATGATCAGGCATCTTTAAAGGAAGAATTGATTCAGGAGGCAGTGAAGGAGGAACCAAAGTTGGGAAACAACACTCTTGTTGAAACAAAACCAAATAATATTGATAAAAGCAAACCTGAGGACCAAATATCGTCACCCAGTACTAGCAAACCATCTTCTGAGGCTGAGCCTATTCCTGTGTGTACCATCTTCAGCCAAGCAAACAGTGTTAATACCCAGCCACAATTGTTCCTACCAGATGGTTTTGAGCCTCAGATGGTAAAATCTCCCAGTTTTAGTGGTATAATTGAGACTCCAGTGAAGTCTAATCCACAGGTGGTTCAACCAAGTCCTAGTCTAAGCAAGTTCTTTGGCGATACTGTTAACACTAATACTTTAGCTTCTGATTTTTTTGATTCATTTACCACATCCAATTTTATTTCTATTAGTAATCCCAATGCCAGCTCTTCGGTTCCAGAACAAATGTCCTCTCTTTCTAACGGTGGAGACGGTTCTTGTGCTTCTTCTAACCCTACTTTCTCTGTGCGAAATGGGAGACCTGAAGCAGATGGTCCTCCATCATCTGTAGAAATAAGTCAGTCCCCCAAGCCATTCTCACAAATCCAAGCTGTGTTTGCTGGGAGTGATGACCCGTTTGCCACAGCCTTAAATATGAGTGAACTAGATAGAAGAAATGATGCTTGGCTTCCTAGCGAGGAAACCAGAAATGTTCTGATTTCAGTTGCCACACAGCAGTACAGCACCGTGTTCATAGATAAAGAGAATCTCACTATGCCTGGATTAAAATTTGATAATATCCAGGTAAGAGTCTGTTATTGTATCCTAGTGCATTATTATGCTTTAGAAATACTGTATAAGATCTGTCCAATAAGCTGTATATCATAGTCCTTTGTATTGTTTCTGATGGTCACCTTGTGTGTTTTACGTCAGTCTTTATTAGAAAATTTAATGTCACTGTCTATTCATACATGAAGGATCTAAAACCATATCTGATTTATTCATAGTGAAAGTTGTTGGGTATGTTGGAAACCAGTGTTGACAATATCCTTAGAATTCAAAGCTGGTTGTATTTTTAAGTCGTTTCAGTTATTTCTGGTCCTCCTAGTTAGTAAGATAGTGTTTGCATTTGAAGTGTATACAAAATCAGTATGCTGTACCTCTAAGTCTGAAAGCAGTCAGCTTTGTTTGTGGAATTCACTGTTGAAACCAAGTGGGAAATAACATTTTTCACGGATGTTCATAGTGCTCTCAACAACTTAACGCTGACTGAAACAGTATCATTTTTATCTTCTCTTAGCAGTGGAAAGGTAAAACCTGTAAGAAAGATGGAGTGCTGGAGCAAGCTACTTGGAAGGGATAGCCCCAGAATTGAAGGGTAGACTCCAGATGCGATCATGAAAGAAAAAACATAGAAGTGGAAGCTCATTTCTTTCTCTTCTATCACAGTTCCTTACTGTTAAGAAGACATAAAGCATTTTTTCAGAATCTGAGAAATCTCACTTGGATCTATTCAGTATTTCTCATGAAGCTCTTTTATCCTGGTTGCTTAGCCAAGGCTAACTATCATAATGGAATTTTTCTCTTGAAATAAGCTAATCCTGCTCTTTTGTATCTGTGTCTCTGGATAAGAGTTGTTGTCTAGAGAGACAGTGTTGAGGGTTTGGATACTTTAATCCTTAATTGTAGTACAACAAAGATCAGTCAGTAGTCAAATAGAAGCAGAGAGCTTCTGCAGTGACTTCCCAATCTGCATGAATTATCAGAAAAGTTTCTGGTGTGAATCAGGTGCAAATTTGCAGCTGAATTATCTGACACATCTTAGATTTCTGTCACAAGCGACAAATGATACCAGTTTTAGGCTTATACTGTGCTGCTACATCTTGGCTTAGCTTTATCTTAAAATATTTGTTTGTCATCACAGAGCCCAATAATTTGCGTGAAAGAAAACACTGCAATAGGAAGCTACTCCTTCCAAAAAAAATGAAAGGGTCCCTCCCACCTTGCCCAAAAAATCCCTTAGACCTTGATGAGTAATTCAGGAGTGTGTAGTATTTCTCTTCTGATAGCTAATGGGAAGGAATGATCCCTTCCACAGGCCCCAAAGATGAGGGCCTCCCTGTTGCAGGCCTCCTTTTTTGCAGTTCTCTCTCACCTTCCTTAGTCCAGTAAAGGATTAAAGGCTATTTTGTGCTGATAATTTCCTGAATCTGGGCACATGTGTATATGCAAATCTACCATTTAGTGCATAATTGAAAGAAGTCGTCATGGCAATGTCCACATTATGTATTTCTACAATAAGACCTGATGTAAAATCATGAATGGAATTAAAGGGGATTCCTGCTGCTTCTTCACTGACATAATTTATAAGCAGGCACGTCAGCAAGGACAAGTTTTGAACTGCTTTGTGTTAATACAACTTGCCTCACTTCCAGTTACCGCTTTTCAGTGGCGTGAGTGCATACCTTGACTGACCTGACATTCTCTAGTTTGGTATTATTGTTCCGTATACTTTTAGTACTGCAAATTGTGTATTTAACTGAATTTTTAATTGTAAGGTACTTGAAATGTCAATTGAAACATTGTGGGAGGCGTGTTTGCAATGTGAAATCAGCTCCCAACAATGGTCATGAAAGCTTTGGTATGAATAGTTTGCTAATGCTAAAATGTTAATGCAAGATGTTAAACCAGGCTCCATGCAATTGGAAAAGATGTTAGTTGAAAAGTGCATTTATAGTAAGCTGTAAATGTGCTTCAGGGAATGACTGAAATTTTGTATGAAGTGCAGTGAAGAACTCAGTATTTTCTTTTTTTTCCTCTGTTCACTCAGAAATTGTTTGTTCGTATTACAAATGTGTTGTCTTAAAAGTTGAGTGGATAAATCCTAAAGAAAAATACTGAATGTTCTCGATTTCAGCTGTGTGCAACTTCTTCCATCTTTCAAGAAACATTATTTTTTAAACCATGTTGAACTGTGCATGGTACAGATAATCTGTACCTATGCGCTCTCGGTGTAGGAACAAGTTTGGGTACTGCTTTTTATGCTCTTTCCGTTATGCCTTTCTTCATCAGTTACTGTCTACTGTCATGTCCTGTGTTTCATTGCATTCATTTGTAGTGTTTCCTCCTCCAAAGTACTGTTGGGGGGAATTAAAAATTCTTCTGTATTTCCGTCATTTTGTACACACTGTCTTTTTATAATCCTTCATACTCTTCTGTCTGAAAGATGGAAGGTTTTTTATTCATAGGATAGGTGACAACATTGGAGGTAAAAATTTTCAGTGTAGTAAAACAGTAGTTGCAGTCTCATTCCTCAAGAAACTAGACAGAAAAAACAAGCATATTTCCCATCACTGTCCATGGGGAAAGTACAAACATTTTATATCAATTATCTTTATCATAGCTAATTTTTACTATATTCTGTGTAGCTCACCTTTTTTTTTAGGCAAAAAGCTTTGTGGCTTGCTTCCTGTTCTCTGTGCTAACAGCTTCCTACTTCAGTTCTTCAAGTGAATGCTGTCATGTTCCTTTAGAGGGATTTTTGCAAATACTCCTTTGTATGCTTATGTTTTTGCATAGTCACTTTCTGCTTTACCATCTTAAATATTTTATGCCGTTCTACTTACCACAGATCTGAAAAGATACAGTGGAATTAAAACAAATTACAGAGAGGAGGAATGGTGAGGAGTGCAGAGATTCTCTCTTGTGAGTGGTAGTTAAAGGGAAGACCTTTTGGCGTCCAAGAGCAATTAAGATGTAAAATTCATGAAAGAGTTAGGGTAAATAGAAGATTATCATTTACTGGTTTTTATGACAAAGGAACCATTGAGTAATAAGCATAACAAAAGGAGTTACTGTTGTGCAACCCGTGTAACTGGTTTTAAGTTGTAGAATTCATTGCCCTCGTATGTACAGGAAAAAATGAGCAAGGCAAATGTCATGAGAGCTATGTCTATCAGTAGGTGTTTAAAAGTGATAGGCAAATATGTCCTCTGGCACAGGTGGACCATGAAGTTCTGGCTGCTTTAAATTGGGAAAGACCAGTATGAGCTTATCCTGTTTCTTACGCTGTTTGTGACCATCTGCTATTCACCGGCAGTGATAGTGAACCAGGCAGATCTTTGGCTGGCTGTGGGTTGTAAGTTGCTTTCTGTTTAGAAACAAACATATAGGTATATTGTTAATACATTGCTGATAAATCTCCTCATTTTCAGATATTTGCTTTTCTAGATTAAAAATGCATAAAAACATAAGATTGGCAAAAATCTTACATAAGTGATTTCTGCTACATGCTTTTGGCACATGGTGGCTTCTGACACCATAGGACCACCCCACCAACACCCTCTCCTACACTCTGTATTGGCAGACGTGGTACCTGAAGAGCGTGCAGACAATAATAGCGTGGTTTTCAACATCTGCCAGTGTGTGGGCCACAGGTTTTCAGTAGCTGCTTGACATTAAGCTTGAATTTCTTGACAGATTGTTGAAAATCTCTAGTAGGCAGAACCACAAGGGTGTCAGCCAAGAGGTGGGAAGGCACAGAAATCTATAGCTAAACAAAGATTAGAATAGGAAATAGAGGCACAGAAGATGCCATATACAGAGTTAAGTTTATTGCTCGCAAAGCTGGAAATAGAACCTGAATTTGGACCCTCTTTCTCTTAGCAGCTCCATGTCGTAAAATGTAGAATTAATCTTGTCTAACTTTAGAAATCTGTTTGTTGTCTATGTCTCAACTAGTTTCAAGTATTCAAATTTTTGAGCTCAGATAACCCAGTTTCTCGTACTGATTCCTGCAGTTAATTCATTTGAAATAAAGAATACTTCTGAAGGATTGCTGTTTACTTGGTTTTATGATCTCAAACTTTATTTTCTGTGGATACTTGAGACTAGTTGATCATGTGCATGTCTGTCTTCAGTCAGTACACTGCATCTTTCAGCGTTAATATCCATTATGAAAACCCATAGAACTTACTGTAAGATCTTTGAGGAGTGTTTTGTAAGATCTTTGAAGGATAATAATATAAGTAAATAAGCCTGAATGTTTTTATGCTAGCTGAAACCTAAACATTGTAAAAAAGAGTGAAAGAAAGAGTGAAGAGAGAAAATAATGTGGAGTAAATCTAGAAGTTTTCATTAAAATACTGTAAATACATATGCATTTATATTCATTTCATACAAAATGTACTGGGAAATAAGCATTTCTCAAGGGGAAAGAACTGTGTTACTCAGCTTTAATTCAACATTTTATTTTGCTGAAATAATGTTTAAAAATGTATTGTTACGTTTTTTCTTCTTTTGTTCCATGAACACCAAGGGAGATGCAGTAAAAGACTTAATGCTTCGCTTCTTGGGGGAGCAAGCTGCAGTGAAGAGACAAGTTTTAAATGCCAACTCTGTAGAACAATCATTTGTAGGCTTGAAACAGCTAATTGTAAGTACCAGTCTTCATAATTCAATATATATTAAATACTATGCTTCCCTCAAGATAATTGGGAGCTACTGACTGAGAAGAAACTAAAAAAAAATAATCTATATAACAGTCTATTCACAATCCTGCAAAAGCACTAACCAAAGTACTTGGGTTTTCGTGGGAATGACACTGGGGTTTAAGTATTTGATTTTAAACAACATAGTAAATGCTTCTATATATGCAAAAGTTAGAAAAAAGGTAATTTTAAGTTGCTGTGAATTTTACCAGCTCTTAGTTTTTATGTAATGTAAATGGTTACAAAACAGATTTTAATAGCTTATTTTGTCTGCATACGTATTATTTATGTTTTCACCTTAATGTTTTTCAAAAGGTAAGACTTACCAGTTATAAATGATAAGCAAAGCTGATGTGATAATTTCAACTGCTTTAATTTTTTATTTCAGTGCAGGAAAACTGAACTAAATTGGTTCCAAATGGAAGCTTAATTTTCTGTTATGTTAAAATCCATTACATAATGCTAATATTGTGGATCTGGAAATAGTTGCATCTAGCAGCCTTGTGTATCTTGCCTTGTTC
>NW_010185644.1:16557-39314 GCF_000695765.1 Mesitornis unicolor | reverse complement strand
TTCCTGCTGTTTCATATTTTAGGTTATTTGTTTACCCTTATTTGAACAGACAGCACAGTATTTCTTACTTGGAGACCCTTCTAATATTTTGAGTTGTTAGGTGTTTACAGACATAGGGAAATTATATCTTTCATAGTTGTCCTACCTGAAAACCAACTACTGTATTTTGCCACCATAAATCCACAAAGTTTGCTCTAAGTATGCAATCATCTCTTCAAGCTACTAGACCAGGAGAGGGTTACTAACTACTTTTTCTTAACTGATGTGAAAGTGCTCTACCAATGTAATTTACAGGGGAGAAGAATGTCATAGCTAGTGGAGGAGGACATTTTAATCACTTTAATGGTGTTACATGTAGAGTTAATGACTCCCTTTGAGTCTATTATAAAAAAAGAATCATATACTCTTACTTTTTGCACATGATTAATGTTGTACATATATTTTCAAATAAAACAAACTTGGATAGCATGGTATTGCATACATACTCACTTGAATAAGAAAGAAATTATTCTTAAAAATACTGGGAGGGGCTGTGTTCCTTTCTAAATCAGGGAGCAATTTCCTACATTTTTGTAGTTGATTTGAGAGAAGAGAGACACAAGTAGCACAGGCAGTAATTGGGGACTTGTGGGGGAGGTTGCATTTCTATGCTAAAAGGCATCACTTTATTCGATAAAATTTCAGTGGCTTACCTCCGAGTCAAAATTGTTTTCTTGAGCGACTAAATAGTGTTATAAATTCTCTTCGTGTGTCAGGTTTGTTCCCTTTTAATTGAACATGTTTTCTGTAGGCATCCAGGCTGCATGATTCTCCTTGCTTGACAGATACATTCTAGCTGGGTATTAGCTGTATTTGTTGCATCACCTGAGCTTCACTGCTTCATTCAGGAAAACAATGTACAGTATTGTATACAAAGGACAAATATGAACACTTCTGCAATCATATGTCAAAGATCTTTGTTTAACTATAATTAAAAGGTCAAGCAAAATTGACCTGCATGAGAAGACTTTCAAGGAACTGTTACACGTGTGAGACAGTGGTATTCAACTATTTGGTAGTATTTTTTTTCAGTCCAAATCAGTGAATATCTTTATAATAGAATGAAAACATAGTCTTTTGAATATAGTGAAAACTGGTAATCAAAGTTCTTATGACACTTTATTAGTAAAGGAAGAAATATAAAAAAAGTTTTTCTAGACAGACTATGTTTCTGGCTTGTATCGGGTCATTTTACTCAATTGGAAGTTTTCCTCATTTCTGAATCTAAAAAATACATAATCTTCAGTGTTGTTCTTGTATTTGAATGAATAACATTCTAGTTTTAGTCACTGGAATTCTTTTCTACCCTACATCCCATTCCTTCATCCCTCTTTGTATAAAATAGGCTTATTGAAGGCATTGGGATGTACAGAATATCTCAGTTACTTTTAACTTTGACCAAATGGGCTAGAAGCATTACCAGATCTTTAGATGTAGATTTATCAGAATTTATAACTCATATTTTTTTACTCCATTTCATATGATTTTTAGGCTGTTTCCTTTTATTGGGTTCTTATTTTGAAAGTGATGGAATGGAAGTCTTTAAAATGAGGAGTTAAGAGTTGATCACCTTACACTGTCATTTTTACCCCTTAAAGCTGCAGATACAGATTGGAGATGCAATCAAACGGAGCAGTAAGATAATAAACATACTGCATTTGTTCCAAAAAAGGCATGTCAGATTTGTGTGCAGGATAAATGCTCATAGGAAAGAGGAAAAACTAAAAAAGGAGGGCGTGTCTGTGTAACGCAGAAGTCTATTACCTCAACCTCCTTTTAGTTCCTATCTCTGCAGGGAAATAGCCTGACAAAATCTTGGCAGTACTGTCTATTTTTTTCTTACTTAAACCTAGAGTTACTGTATTCAAATCTCAGACAACTGTCTTTCTTAAAGAAAAAAAAAGATCCTTTTTATTTTAAACCTGTTTTACTATGCAGTTTCCCTGTCTGTATGTAAATCTCACTCAGAACCTTTCCTGATTTTGTGAAGAGGGAAGTTCTGCACGGAGTAATGCAATTGGATTGTCTGTTGGGTGGCTGATCTGATTGTCTGAGCTTTGCTGTATGTACAGCAGTCAGTAATGACATGTTTCGGTTTGTTATGCTTTTTTTTTTTTTAGTTTTTGGTTTTGTTATACAGACCCAAAAAATCCCTTCACAAGTTAAACATCTGGACTAATACTGTGCAAAAAGCACAGAAATCATACAGGCTGGTGGCTTTCATTAAGAGAACAACAGCTCCATACTTTTTGTGAACAAGCATACATTTGCTAATGTCTTGTGTGGAGATAAATTATCTTCTGTCAGGCTAACATTGTGTTAGTGAATTATTTGTCAATAATATTTGTTTGACAATATTTTCTCTGGGAGAAAATAATGTTTTTACACAATTTCTGCTGGAGGACCATGTCCTGATCATCACAGAATCGTTACTTTATTCTTTGAGAGTATTCTTAAGTGCCATATTTAAAGCTGTAGTATCCATACTTGCTTTCAGCCTCTAGTTAAGACTTACAAACAAAACTCATCCCTGTTACTTTCAGAAACAAGGGACCTGGGTTGTAAGGACTAAGTGGCTGTAGACTACAGGAAGTGTAAAAGTGACTGACCTGCAGTGTTTTGAGGGGTGTTTGAAATAACTGGATAAAGATTTCTGGTCGGCTGGCAACTCTGGCAACTGCAAGTCTGGCACGATTTGTCAGAGACAATGAGTCCTACTAATTTCAAATTAAGTTATACTGCCAGCAGCCTTCTATTAAGCTTCCACAGAGAATTATGTTCCATGACCAGCAGACAGCTCTAATTTTGAAATCATGATGACTATTACATTTCATTTTCCAGCAAAGACTGTTTTTACGATGGTTGGCAGACTTGCTTCTCCTGGCTACGTTGTTCAGAAAGTTTCTTTTGTCTGTGCCTGAAATAGAATTCTAAAAACTTTAGCAACTAAGTTTGTCATAAATGCTTTATTATTATTTTTCAATCTTAACTCTCACCTGGGAATGAAAGTTAGACAGTTTTAGAGTCTGTCTGCTTCTGTTCTGAGGATAATAAGAAATTAATTTGTCTCTGAAGAAAAGGAATAAATTTCAGGTAATCCATGTCAGTGTCTTTCTGCCTTTCTGAGTTGATACACATATATGTTGAAAAGTGTTATAAATGCATTATAAAAATAATTATAAATCAATTCCTGCTCTTCTATCAGAATGTAAAGGTCTCAGAAGCTGCTGTGCTGCTTCATGGTCGTGCTGTCAGCCAACTTCTGCATCTCCAGTGGAACTCAAATTTTTATCTGGGATTTGACAACACAGGGGAGAGAGATGAGGTGATCAGTGCCTGGTCATCTCTGTAGTGGCCACTTGAACTATATGGCTGCAAACTGGGGGCTGGAGAATATGAAAACTCTACAACTGTTAGTGCTAATTTTTCTGTGTAACTGGTGTACTAACTTGTTCTAAACTCTAAACATTGGAGGTAATTTAATAAAACACCAATTCAAGGTGAGTACCTGAACTTTGCAAGCACTGGTATAAATATATTGTAATCCTTTACATTTCACCAGGCAATATGCCGGTTTTCTATTACATTTATCTTTTTATGTATTTAAGAAACTATTTGAAAAGAAAGATTACTTTCAGGAACAAGTTGTATTTGTTTTATAATACCTGCTGAATACATGTCTCTTGAAAAACACTTCTCTATGTATGTGTGATAGCTTAAAACCTGTGAAGCATTAGTCTGTATTTTAAGTTTTTGGTAGTGTCAGCTATTTATGTGGCTGCATTAGCATATACAAGGCAGAAGTATTAATAGGATAACAGTATGACAAGAAGGTTTGACTTGTCTAACTAGGAATGATTGAATGATTTTGTTTTATGAATATGAATGTAAATATATATAAGAATATTTTAAAGTAAACCATGCAATGGAAATTCAAATGTTTATGTATCACAGGTGAAACAATTGTTATTGTTCTGAATTTATCATTTTTATGCATTGTATTGTTTCTTGCCCTTTGTTTTTAATTGACAGGAATTCTGTGTTCTAGGCAGTATTAGGAAGGTTTGTTTCATTAAATGAACTGCAGTAAGAGTTATCATCTGCAATGCTGAAGTCTGGTGTAGGAGTAGGCATTAAATACTTTTTAACAGTGGACTAACTTGGATGTGATTACTGAAATATGGCTGGTAATTTGTTTTCTCTTCAAAATGAGGAAAAAAACTTGTTAATTTCATAGTATATTCAGGTATATTAGCAAACATGATATAGCTTTAAGTTTAGAATCCCATATGGTGGTCTGTATTCTTTTGTTTCAGTGATCTGATAATATTAACTCTCTCGTCCTTAATTTCGCCTCTTTCCTAATTAGATGTGCAGCTTTGACAAAAGACATTCTGCTTCTCACTGGCCAGCTTTTCTGACCTTGTCATTGTTACTGATGGGTACAAGTAGCTGGTTCAGGCAAAATAAGCAGTTCTGCATTTTAGGGACTTTATGATTTTGCTACTTTTTTCTTTTTTTTGCTACTCTTTTCCTCTTCCCAGAGCAGTAAAAACTGGAGGGCAGCAGTTGACTTGTGTGGGCGGCTTCTAACTGCACATGGTCAAGGCTATAAGAAAAGTGGACTACCTACTAATCATACAACAGATTCTTTACAGGTATGTTTAAAGATACACCCTTGACACTTTTTTCCAACAGTATTATCAGTGGCATTTTTTTAATGTGATCAAACTTCTTTTCCTAATTGTTACCTAAAAAGTGAGATTATTAAAGCATTGTAGCAAGTAACTTTTTGTGTTTGCTTATGTAAATTAGATGCTCATCTAAAACATTTTTTTAAAAGTAAAATTCTATCTTGATTGCATGTTTTTAAAGGTAATCACACTAGTAAAAAAAAGTATATGTTTTGCTGTCTTGGAAGACTCACCGTGCTAAAGTTCATGGGTGCTATCTAGATTGTGAACTTTTGTAGTAAGGTTTCAAGTGTTAGAAGTCTGTTTCATGATGGTAAGACAATAAGAACTGAAATCAATAATGCTTTGTGAAACATTACGAGGGTTTTACTGAACAAAACGTGACCAGATGACAAGTCATGGTTCTGGCACTAGTAAAGGTAGTGGAATTTCACCAGAATCATAACAGATTTTAAGAACTGCATAAAATTGGAAAAACAATTAAAAATCAGATTGATAATTCTAACTTAATTTAAAGAGAGATGTTCTAATTTTGACGGAGGCTAGTTTAAAACTTAAAATCTCAGTACCTTTACAAACGATTAAATCAGACTTCTGTGTCACGTTTTAATGATCTTATGAGAAGTATTCTGTGAAAGAGCATGTAAATATAAATTCTGATTCTTATTAGTAAGTAACTTAGAAACTCTTTATCAAAAAACTTAAAAAGCTGATGTATTTGGATGTGACTTGTTATTGAAGCTTATAACAGATCTTGTCTTTTCCTATTTTTTTTATATATGTATTAATTTTTAGTTGTGGTTTGTGCGACTAGCACTGCTGGTAAAACTGAATCTGTTCCAAAATGCAGAAATGGAATTTGAACCATTTGGAAATTTAGACCAGCCTGATCTTTATTATGAATATTACCCTCATGTATACCCTGGACGAAAAGGTAAGATACTTGATTTATAAAATTATTTTTATTTTTGCCATTTTTACCAGTCATTATAAAATAATGGATTCAGTTGGGGTTTTTTTATTCTAAAGTATTGATGAACTTTGAATTATTTATCTTTTTTTCTGTAGGAGAACATGATTAGCTACTATGTTACAGTATTGTTTGCGTAATGGAGGTGGCAATAAGGAGTAACAGGATAGAATTATTCCATCACAGTGTAGTTAAGCAATGCATTTTGTGACTCCTATACAGCATAGCTTTGAAATAGGAATGTCTTTGAAAAGTAAATATAACAACGTAGTTTAGCTCTAGGGTATTGAAATTTTAAAAACCCAAACTTTAATAGTTCATTTTAGTCAGAAACAGACTGTGAAAGGTGGATGAGTGTGTTTGTGGAAACAAAGTCTAAAAGCTTTCTTCTTAAGTTCAGACAGGTTGTATAAATATGCTATTTTTACCACTCTTATGTCCATGCACGTGTGCTAATGCAGGTATTTTCTTAGGTTTCTTGGTTTCTAGGAGTTAAAAAAATAGAGCTAATTTTATCATTTTCCTTAATTAAAAAATACTTGTTAAATGTAATATTGTTTGCTTAGTAATTGAAATAAAATAAAAATCAGTATTATACCATTGTTGAAGAGGAAAACAGACACCACCAACCTCAGTTCTTTATAAGTGGTTTATCTTGAGTTACAAATGCATTATTTCCCACCACTCCCAATAGCCCATAGGTTAACCAAATAGTTTCACTACCCAGGATGTTCTAGTTCTCCAGATGTCTGGATTTGAAAAATTGCTATTTTTAAGAGCAATTTCACTCCTGTTCAGGCTATTTTGAAATTTTATTTTTTCTAAGTCTGTTATTTAGAAATAAATAACACACTGATGCAAGTTCACTGTTGAGTGATCTTACTGTTCTTTGGCTTTCGTGTTTGAACCATAATGTACAATAAAAAGCCTGTAAGTAACAGTTGTAATAGGCAGCACAGCTCTCTGAAAAAAATAGTCGCACAGAATCACAGAATTGCTCGGTTGGAAAAGACCTCTGAGATCATCATGTCCAACCATTCCTGTCTACCCCCTAAACCATATCCTTAAGCACCTCATCTACCTGCTCTTTTAATACATCCAGGGATGGTGACTCCACCACCTCCCTGGGCAGCCTGTTCCAGCTTCTGGCGACCCTCTCAGTAAAGAACTTCCTCCTTATCTCTAACCTGAACCTCCCTTGGCACAGCTTGGTGCCATTTCCCCTTGTTCTATCCTCCATCACCTGGGAGAAGAGACCAGCACCCACCTCTCTACAACCTCCCTTTAGGTAGTTGTAGGTGGTGATGAGGTCTCCCCTCAGCCTTCTCTTCTCCAGGCTAAACAACCCCAGTTCCCTTAGCCGCTCCTCATAAGGCCTGTTCTCCAGGCCTCTCACCATCTGTTTTACATGAGATGTTTTTAGTCTTAAAAGGAAAGCTAGAAAGATACAGAGATTTTGGCTTTGCTGAGGAAGGGAAGTTGATATCCGGAAAGTTCAGGATCTTTTGCAGAAGATTGTTTCATCTGTTTGGTGATGTGAAGGATCAGCTGTAGCACAGCAAGGCCAATGTGGACTGCCTAGAGCAAGTCCCTCTGACGTTACTCAGCATCTTTCAGGCAATCACAGGGAAAAAAAAGTCATGTTTTGTCATGTATATATTAAATGCACCAAGAAGGAACTGTATTATTTTTAACAGAGCGGTTTTGGTCATCAGGTTGGACAGCTCTTTGGATCTGGTTACATCTTGGCAGCTTTGCACATGATGCAGTGCTGCACAGAAGTAGTCTTCCTCAGACCATATATATGGTTTCCATGTCTTTTTTCAGTATTAAAAATAAGTTATTTTGCCTTAGAAAAGGAATCCTTGCAGGTCATGTCAATATTTGAGGCATTTCAGTCCTCGTGCCGCAGAGCGTGCAGGTAGCAGCAGTTTCTGGGCAGTCTGGCCAGCTGTTGCAGGCATCTGTCTGGTGACTGAACTTTGGATCCAAACTGTTTTTGTAGCAACAACTCAGCTACTGCAGCTGTTTCATACAAGTGATGAAGGGATCTATGGTAAAAAGGTGAGCATAAGGAAACTATTCAATTTCATTATTACATGCCTCAGTTCACTGTTAACAGTTGAACATACCAAGCAGAACCATAATCTGATCAGCTATAGGAAAAATAAGATCAAGGTTGGACAGAGCTGACCTGCTGGTTGTACATATCTCATATAAATAGCTATTAAACCTTCCTTATGTAGTTTTCAGGAGAGAGAGAGAGAGATGCTATTTGAAGCGCTGTAGGAAAGAGCAAGAAATTCTCATCTGGCTGGGATTAAACTGCTTAGTGCTGGGATATGGATAAAGAAATTTAGTATACATGCATCGTTAACTAACTAATTTAAATAATAAAATAGATATAAATCATTTGTATATTTTAGATGAAATGTATTAGTATGAATACACAATCAACTGCTGTTTGGTAATTTTAAATACCATTTTGTGGTGTAACAAGCATAAAAAGAAGAGTTTTGTTTCAACATTTTAATTTTGATTCATGGTATATAAATGCAGTAAACACTTAAAAATCAATTTAAGAAAAGAGAGTATAGATATAAATAATGTACCCATTAATTTTATTACGTATATTTTTCATCATTTCTTTTAATTCAAAATATTCATACTAAGAAATTAATAAATTACAAAGTTTTCTGTTCTCTGTACTTGAAGGAAAGGTTTTACATACCTGGGCTTTTTACAGCAGTGAGATAGTCCCTTATCCATTAATCTCTGAAAAATAGACCTCAAATAATTTTAATTCCAAGTAAATGTATGATTGGTGGAAGATGATTTTTCCATTAATATAACTTAACATGGCCAATATGGTCCTCATAATTTTCCTCTCCCAAGGCTCTTTCCCATTTGGCAACGCTACAGATCTCTTGTTTCATCCTGAGATTTTGTATGGCATTTGCAGCTATGCCGTGCATGGATCCCATGACTCTTGTCTTCATCGTGGCTGTAAAATCTAATCTTTCTGAAATCTTCCTTTCCTTGGATCTCCGGACTCTTTCTGTGGTCATCTTCATTGCCTGTTGGTGTGCACCACTGGGGAGGTGGAATCCGCTGGGATCCCTGTCTCAGCCAGTCAAATTAGTTAAGTGACTCTTCGATCATTCATGTTTGATATGAGGCAGAGACCAAACCATTCTCATTTTCTAGTAAAATCTTGAAATTATTCAATTGTGGGTTTCTTTTATCTAAATTCATCTGCAGAGAGAAGCGGAGAAGTCTGATTTTGTATGTAATTTTTTTGTTTTGTAATAGGTAGATGCGTAGGTCAGGAACTCTGTTCCACATTGCTTCCTGCACATCTCCATTGCACTCTGGGGGGGTATATAAGGCTGAATTTTTGTCATCGTTCTTGTAACCACTGGATTTCAGAATTTTTTATAGGGTTTTGTCTTTGTATTTATACAGTCTGACTCACTTCTGTTCATATCTTTTGTTCTGTGCTTGTCATGATACTTAAGGTCTCTCATATGATACATGGTCTAACCTGAGATATCCTTTCCATTGGTAATGCCTATGTGTTTCTGAAAGAGTGAGTGTCAACAATTAAAATGGAACATTAAAATGCTATTTCATTCTTTTCTGAGATAATTTGGTCTTGTTTCTGGTAAATAGACCAGTAAGTTACACAAAAGTTAATCCAAAATCAGTGTTTTAAAGCTACAATAATTGAGAATAATTTATTTTGAATTATGAAGGAAAAAAAAATCTGTGCACAAATGAAAATAGAACTTTTATTCCCCTGACCAGAAGCTTATATGTATGGGGTGGAGTTTTTCTCCTTTTCCCTTATCATTCTCCTTGAGATGATACAACATCATCTATATTCCTCTAACATGAGATCAGTCTTCTCTTGGCTGGTGCAAAGTGCTTAAAACAAAGTCTGCTGCCTCCTCGAGTCCCAGGTTAAAGAAGTGAAGAGAAGGGTACAGTCCTTGGATTACTAAGGAATTGATTTTTCGGGTAGGCAGCGATGAATTTGCACCAAGAAGGCAATCAAGAGAGACTTCAGGGCCTTGGGACGACTGGTTAAAGAATCAGGAGCACAGGTAGTATTCTCCTCCATCCAGCTGCAGGGAATGATCAGGAAGAAACAGAAAGAGCCAGCAGATCAACACTTGGCTCTGAGCCGAGTGTCACATGCAGAATTTTGGGGGTTTTGATAATGCATGAGTCAGTTTACAAAACACCAGGCCTGCTGGCAACAGACAGGGTATACCTGTCTCAAAGTGGGAAAAGTGTCTTTGCTCAGGAGTTAGCAGGGCTCACTGAAAGAGATTTAAACTAGATTTGAAGGGGGAAAGGGATGAAACCAGGCTTGCTAGGGGCAGCACACCAATGTTTGAGGGATGGTGTGCTGCTGTGGTACCTCGGTCTGCCGTCTCAGTGGAGGCAGGGGATGGAGATCCATGTGGCAGAAAAGGCATAAGGGTTATTGATGAGTTACAAACCACAATAATACAGATATTTCAGTTAAGAAATGTATGTATAATTTTAAGAGGGTATAGCACTGCTAAAATATTTAATTGTGCTTTCTTTCCCAAGGCTATGTAGTCACACTGTAGATAGTACCAGATTTACATAGCATTTCTTAAAAGTGAGCAATTAACTAATTTTGAAATTCTGGCGTATTGCAGTTATCAGTAGGTAAGATTTATGGTGTTGCCTTTGTGGCAGGGCAATTGTTGAATATGGATGCAGTGATATACATCTCTATGTGTATGTGTGTGTATAAAGCAGAATATCCTTCTGAACTGGATTTTCTGTATTTCTCTTTTACTCAATGAAAGAAGGGTTTGGTTTTGGTTTGGGTTGGGTTTTTTTACTGTCATAAGATCCCACTTTATACTTTCAGTAAATTATAATTTACCCTACTGCTGCTTTTTGGTGGTTAAGATTTGTTGAATAAGCTTTAGAAGACAGATCAGAAAGCATTTCTTGTTCATGATTTTGCAGCAAGAAAATACAAAGATAAAATGGCTAGCCATTGGAATCCTTGATTTTCTACTCTAAAAAGGCTGCAGAAGAGCACTGCAGTTTGCATTTGATTGGCATGGGGTGATTTTTGTGTTATGACAGTTATGAAAATGTGCAGCTGTTCGTAGAGAAATAGAAATTGAAATCTGTGGTCTTAGAAAAGTCTACCTGATCTTACTATTTATTCCATCTGTTCCCATGCTTTTGGACTATCCATTTTCCTTTCAGCAGATCTTTTTTCACTGTTTAGTTTTTCTTTTTTTGTGATTATATTATATAAATAAGATTAATTCATGCCAAAGTGACAATCAAAAATCATATTATTTGAAAAAAATCTCTATTTAAAGGTGATAGCTAAGAACTGTCTTAAAATTAAACTGTTTTTCAATTATGATTTTTAATAGATAAAATTATTATGAAACCCCTAAAGGGGTGCAACAGAGGTCAACTGTAAAAGATCAAGCTAGAAGAAGACTTATTTAACTTAAAAATAAAATTTCAATGCAGTAATTGCAGGGTATTGCCTTTTGTTGAAATCATCCAGGCTTAGTTGACGTGGTTGTGCTGTGTAAGAGGACATTACTTCTTTAGAAATCCAAAGCATGAAGTAGAGAGCAAAATCTATTTTCCTGTGCTCTTAAGTAAATATTTTAATTACAGGATATGCTGCATATTTTAAATATATCCTTGACATGTTGCCTTGTTAAATTCAGTAGAGTGAAATCTAATAGAGGGCATAGATTTGATTCCAAATAGTTTTGCAAAGGGTAGCACATGCCAAAATCCGTTTTATTTTATATAAAATTCTCTTATCTCTAGTGGGTTATTATGTGAATATATATGCTCACTTGTATAGGAACCTATTACAAAGAAATACGTGTTACACTGTATGTCTTGAATATGTGGCGTAACAGTAAGCAAGCAGGTGAAACCTTTCAGACAGTCTAATGTAATTCTTAATCTAACAAGCATATTTATTTGTTACAGCTTAGTGGTAATGTAATCATTCTTACTTTCTTGTTTTGGGTTTTGTTCTTTGCTGGGTTATTTTTTCCCGTTGTAACTGTGTTTATTGAGGCAGGTATTCCTTTTTTTCCCTACTGTTAATCTGCTTTTTAATTAAATTTTGTACTCTGAATTTTACAACCTGCCTTTCAGATGTCCATAATATTATTATTATTGAACTACTAGAGTCATCAACAAATGTCATTTACCTCTTCCCAGTGGTTTTCTTGTTAACCTAGACAATGTAAAATGAAAATTACAGTTTTTTCTAAAATCTCACACACACCTTTTTAGGATCTGAACTCTTTCATTTGTCACCATCTTCACAGTAAAAAGTTAGAGAATACTTTTTTGATCAGAAGGCTCAACTTCTGTGTCTTTCGAGACGGAATGGAAGCTGTGCTTTTGTAGATTTGTGTGCAGTTTCTTTTTCTCTCACATTTTTTAGTGACAGGAATGGAGTCCTCTCCACTGTTGTTCTTTCAGCAGAAAGAGGCTGAATGACGAGCCTTCGATGCAACGTGATACGTGGCGTCATAGAAAGACAAAGTCACGTTCTGTTGTTTAGACCAAAATTCTTAGTGAGCTCAGGGGTAACTCATTTAAGTGCCCAAATCAGCACTTTCTGTGATTCTCTTATTTTTTGCTTTTTTTTTACCTTTTTATCAGTGAACTGGTGTGGCTTTGGTGAAGATTCACAAGAGTTGTATTGCACTTTGACTTTGCCGTTGTCACCTCCTGTTCACCCCATGAAGCTCTGCTGGGCTGCATTTCAAACCCGTTGTGCTCAAAATGTTCTCTTCCACCACGGTACATACACAGGTCCTTTGATAGCAAAGGTTCATAACTATCCATCATCTAAAAGAAATTTTAGTAACTTGCTGTTGCTTCTCTCAGGCTCTTTCTTGACATTTTTTTGGACAAATTAAAAAATGATGGTTCCTTTCTCTTGGATTGAGGGAATTATAGAATCAGATTTTGGACACTGGAGACAATAGAGTGCTCTAGTGGTGGGTGTTGTCAATTTTTACACACTTGTTAACCAGGTGTTACAGAATTATTTTGGTGAACGGATCTGTTCACATCCATCTTGTATTACTGCCACATACTTCTTCTCAAGAAGTGTATGTAAATTGTATTGGCACTTCATATAAATAGCACTCATTGAAAGCTTTACCAAATCTAAAGTAAATTTGTGTTAATTATTTTTAACCAGAAAATCAGTTTACTAATACAGGAACTGAATCAGATATATTATCCAGACCTTATATAATCTAACTAAAAAGAAGCTTACTTGGAGGCAGGAACATATCTGGGAAAATGTACTTAAACAAAAAAAATCTCATAGGTTCTCTTTTTTTTATTAACGAAGTATTTAAGGAGTATGTTTCAATGAGTGGCTTGGATAAGCGCTGGAGGTTTTTTGTGAGAAATTTGCTCATCTGATTTGACTTGAAGTTACAAACTACTGTTTACATGGAGTGGTAAGACAGCCTTACCAGTGGTAAAAACTCGTTTCTTTTCTGCATTCCTCAGTTACCACACTTGTGCGAGAGCATGCATACAGTTCTGTGCTTTCTTCAGTAAAAAGTATCTTCTGCTATTCAGAAGGATTACAGGGAAACTGAAGAAGAGAGCAGAAATGGTTGGTGTTTCTGAGATATTAAATAAAGTTAGCACCTGTTTAATAAGATAAGTAACAGAAATTCACTGGATGGGTTTGCTGGATGCTTACAGTAAAATTTCTTGTAAGATACTAGTTATGTCATGAGTTTTAGAAAGAGAAGAAACAGATGCTAGTGTTTTAGATCCACCTGCATGTAATACTAATATAACTTCTGATTTGAAAAGTCATTATTCTGACTGCCCTTACACTGTGGGCCAGCTTCCTTCTGGTTTTGTTTGAGAGACCTGCCATCACACTTAACGTGCCTGCTACGAATCACACTGGAATGCTTTTTGGTCTCATACTCGTAAAGACACACTAAGTGTTTGAGAAATAATACATTAATAACGTACACTTCAAAGTAATATAGTTCTGAATGCCTATTACAACTGAGGTCTTAAGTTGTGATAGGAAATAAATCAGATTCTTGTGGACTTTAAGTGGGCCTGGAGTCGCATTCATCATTCTGACATCCTTTGACACCACTTCTGATGATGTAGGTTGGTAATGGGTTATTCCCTCTCCTTGCATGGATCATAATAGCATGGCTTCATTCAGCAACATGTAAGATCAATACTTCACAAAATATGCAATCCCAAAAAGTGGTATTAAAAGGCATTATATAAATTTTATAAAAATGGATAACTTGAGACTTTTCATCTGCACTCCATTAAATACCTGTCTGTCTGTACATTGAGCTGTTCTGTTACCAATTCAGATTTTCTGTATGAGTATTTATTGAGTTGACCTTTTGCTGCATTTTACAAGAGAATGTAATGATACAAACTTCTTCAGAGTTGAAAATGCTAGAACACAGTCATTAACCAAAAATGTTGCTAAAACTTTAGATTCGTTTTGGTTTATTTCTCAGATTTTCCAAAGCTTTACTGATGAATCTAACTTCTCTTTTTACCTTTGCCTCAGAAATCCTGGTGAGTGCAGCTGTAAGTGCAGGGTATTGGCAATAAGTAAAGACTTCTTTCCCCAAAGAACAGTACCAATCCAGCTGGTTTTAGGCACTGCTCTTTTTAGCAGGGTTACTGTTGGATGGTGGAGTTAGAACTTGGTCACCAGAGGGATGGTAGAGGTGGAAGCAGCCGTAAGTCATGTTTGCTTCCATAGGTTTACAGTGCGGGTTCTTAGGTTTGCAACGTGTCTAAAAGCAATTTGTCTGTGATGTTCTGGCACAGAATCTACTCTTAAATTAGTTTTGCCTTCCTTTTTGTCATTGTTCACCTCCCACACCCGGGCTGTGTATCTTCACTTGTGTCATGCTAGGTACTAGTCAGGATACATAAATAAAATATTTCACATCTTTTGTTACTGCTTAAATAACTTTTGACACCTCTCTTCATAAAATTTTAGAGGCAGTTTTGTGTTCTTAATCTATATCCCACATATGTTAATGCATGAAGCTGGTGTGTACTGCCATTATGAGAACACAGCGGTCACAGAAGCCATGGGGATTAGTTAGTATTGGCAAAAGAGAATTTATGTAGATGTAAGTGGCTTACTCTGAAGGTCATAATTAGTGAGTTTTGTGATTAAAATTTTGTCAACCTTTAAAAAAATGTCTAGAGGCAGTGACTCATTGTATATGGCATTTGCCTCCTTGACATACAAGCCTGTTAAGAACAGGTGCAGAAATCTTTCTAAAAAGCCCCTGAGTCCTATTTTTCAGAAAAGATGACGCAAGAGGTGACTTGAGAGGGAAATTCCCTTAGAATATGTCTAAAGTAAGCAAATATATTCTATTAAAATATTAGAACTGTAGTATGGTATTTTGCAAGGCCTATTTCCCCATTACGCTAGCTCTGATTTAGTAGTAGGATTTAGTTTATGTTCAGCATTATTGTCTGTGTATGCAGTTAGCTGAAAGCAAGATGTTGCACACGGATTCCCTAAAGCTCCACAAGCTGCCCTTGAAGTCAGCTAGGATGCTTAGAAACTTAGAGGATTGAGTCTTTGGTAAATATAATAATAATAGTAATAATAATAATAAACTAATATGAAGAGGAACAAATTTCTTTTTTCTCCCCCAATATGACTTAAAATTCTGCCCCTATTTATGTCTTCAATAAAACAGAAAATACACAAAATACACCATCTTTATGAAGAGTCAGTCTCGCAGTATAGAGTCACTTAGCAATGTCTTGTGGAAGAGCTAACATTAACGAAGTAAAACTCAGACTAAAAGTCATCTTTAGAGCAATGGAATGGTCTCTGCTTGGCATAGTGGACTCAGACCTTTATACAAACCTATGGATATTAATAGAAAAGGACCCCAAAATATCTTGTAATATATTTTAATTTCCTATAGGACTTGATATATTTTTAGATGTAATGTGCCTATTATAGTATTATTATTTTTGTTCTTCATGATACCATTTTTACTTTTTAATCTTTCATTTTATTTAGTTTATAAAAATCTTTAATGAAACTTTGTCCTTCCATGTACAGTTTGGTTTTGAACATTTGAATCAGTTACAGCTTTGTCTTGCCTTCTTGATTATGGTTATATATGTGTTTATCTGTTTAAAATATTTTACAATACTTTACCTGTTATAGCTGAGAAAAAGTTTCCTATTTTCATAGCTTTCACATCTTTCTTGAGGTGAGGAAAAAGATACGATGGACTTTGTGTCATATACACTAGTGAGAAGTACCTTGTGTAATGTAGGCAAATCACAAACTGATCGTTATAGCAAACGCATTTAATAAAATTAATTCTGTTTCTAGGTTCCATGGTTCCTTTCTCCATGCGGATTTTACATGCCGAACTTCCACAGTACCTAGGTAATCCTCAGGAATCACTTGACAGACTGCATAGCATGAAGATAATCTGCGCCAAGGTAACAGTTTCTCTATGCACTAATATTTCTTAATGTTTAAGAAATATATTTTATTGTCTTTACAATGAACATTAAGTTTCAACAATGACATTTTTTACTCCATCCTGATACAAATAAGGGACTCATTACTAGAAGTAATTAAGTGCCTCTTCCATTTTCGGATATATCCTTCTCTCCTCTGTGATAACTCTGACTAAAATGAGTAAAACAGTGGATACCACAGTTCTCCCTTTCATATTTTTGCCAGACAGGGCACAGAGGACAGTGAGCAGATGTGTTTAAGGGCAAGTAGGGGAGCTTGTTTCCCTCACTCAGCTGCGTCCAGCAAGCTCAAAACACAGTTGTTAGTGATCTTGATCTTTCAGAAATAGTCTGAATAGCTTGTTTTTGAAGCAGTCATTTGGGAATATAAATACAACCTCCCGAGTTTGGTTTAGGGTTTTCGTCTTGTTTTGACAAGTGCTATAATACAAAATTATGGCCTAAATTATAACATGGGATATGTCAGTGCTGAAATGAAGTCCTGGTGTTGTGAGCACTGACCTTATCCACTGAACCCAACACCCAGACTGTTACATGTTCATCCTTAAAAGTTTTTTTACAGAAATATTTCCCAAGTAGTCTAATGCAGCAGTGACTATGAATGTTACAGTGTGGTACGCTCTAGAAGAAATACAGCATTATCAGTTTATCTGTGACACTTGAACATTCAAGACTGAATATAAGATAAATACAGGTGATTAATTTTTATTTTCAGTGTTTCTTGGAAGTTTCTTATATTTGGTCTTGAAAATACCTTGGATAACAGAAGTGAAGGGGTTTGATAATTGCCAATTGTATAGCTATAATGGCCTTGCATATATGAAATAAACTTGCTTCTAGTACAGTCGTGACTAAGATAACCAAATGTTTACAGTAAAAAAAACATTGTATTATGAAAAGATGAAATATTTAGGTAATGAAAAAGTTACTGTATTTGTTATAGAGTTGAAAAGAATTGATCTGGAAGCAGTTGAGAGATATAACCAGTTTGGCCAAGAACTGCTACTTTTCAGCACTTCATGAATGCTGTTACCTGTTCATGACCATCTTTTCTAATAGTACTACTGGCAGGCTGTTCTCTCCAGCCTTTTCCTTCATAACAGTTAGCCTTAATCTGAAATATTTTTTTTTCTCTGAGGAAATGTCATACTTCTCTGTTGCAGAACTTCACAGTGCTACTACTGACACTTGCCTACCCCGATCTGCAGCAGATCAGCTGTTTCATCTCTTGTTTATATGCAATCTGATACTTAGTGCTGCATTGTCTCCCCTGTCGTGGAGATGCCACTAGATTTCAAAACCTTAACCAGTTTCTAGCTTCCTTTATCTTGTAACAGAAAGACAAAGTTGTATAAATATGAACAAGGAAGTGACTGCAGAGCAGGGCATTCATTGGCCCGCTGGCTAACGTTACTGAAATGGCCATATCGCAGTTAAAGTGGGAGCAGCCATGATTCTCGACAGATTAAAGATTATCAGTCAATAGAGGAATGAAAGAGAAGGAAATTAACTCCACCACTGCTTCTTTACAAGACCTTAAAGTCATGTACAACCTTGAGGTGGCTCTGCCTGTGCTCTTTTCCTCAAAGTGCATATCCTCAGAGTGTGCCAAGGAAGATTTTGAACTATAACAAAAGATTTTGTTTGAACATGAACTAGGCTGATTATTTGTTTAAATAAAGGAAACTGGATGTGCTGGAGAAGATGAAATAGAAATAAAGGAGATTACCAAATTGGTAGAAGTTCTTGAAGAACGGGTCTGTTTACTCATGTTCTGACTCCATCAACTTCTAGTGGCCTAGGTCACTACAACTACCATGACATTTCTTGTGCCCATGGGAAAAGCTTCTTTGAGGCTGGCTGTATGTCTTCCACTCACCCTTTGGAGGAGTCCCCTGTTCTCTGCACTTGCTGTTGCTCTGCGATTTGCCATCTCTTTCTCGCTGCCTTCATGTGTCTAATTTTGCAAAGTTTCTCCCAGGTTAGTGTGTTCAGTTGTGGTGAGAAAGAGAA
Organism: Mesitornis unicolor; assembly: GCF_000695765.1. Taxonomy (NCBI): domain Eukaryota; kingdom Metazoa; phylum Chordata; class Aves; order Mesitornithiformes; family Mesitornithidae; genus Mesitornis; species Mesitornis unicolor. The sequence continues at coordinate 20,999 of NW_010185644.1, read as the reverse complement.
CGATCTCCCTTTGCTTCTGTCAGCTTCCACTAGAGTCAGGGTACAAGAGCCAGGAGAAGCCATTGTTTGTGCTGGTGGATGCTCCTTTTTAAAATACAGCAGGCAGAAAACTGCAAACAAACAAATAAAATGTACCATCCTTCTCAAGGGAATATTTGTGGTTAGTTATTCTAGACACCTCATTGCAGATTACTTCATTTGTTTGCATTCAATTAAATAACCTTGTCTTTTGGAGCAATTCAGAGACAACTGTAGAAACAAGAGTGAGGAAAAGGACAGCTTGTAAAGATAAATATGTTTTTAAAAGGCAGTTGTAAATTGGTGAGAATTTGACCATTTGAAGTCAGGGTTTGCTGACAGAAAACATTGTTTGGATATACATTTTGATTTTCGTATAGAATGCTATTAGTCTAATAATCTCACTCTCACCTGTAGTGTTCAAGAATAAAGTGTGTAATACTTATGAAAACCCATGGCATGACCAAGAAAATAACATAAAGGATGTATACTCATTAGTCTTAATGTTCATATGTGACACCTGGGAACCATTTGGGTTATAACAGAATTAATTGGGGAGCTTTCAACCAAATGCCTCTAGTGTTTTACTTCACTATTTTAAAAAGTGGAAAAATAATCTTTGGTCATCTGTATTTACAGAAGGGCGTATGAATAGTCATTATGTAAATGAGGTGATCTTGGAGTCATAAAAGCTAGAAGAGAGAAAAGACCTGTTAGCTCACCTAGTCTGTCTCTTGCAACGCAAGGTTGTTTTCTAGTTTTTAATGAGCCAGCCGATGGAGCTGAGGCCACATCCCCTGGGAGACTCTTCCAGGCTAATGCTGATGCATTCTTATCATAAGAAAATTTGTCTATTTTGTTTTTCTTCCTTAATGTAGTTGTGGTTTTTTTCCTATCTGATACCTCCTTTTAACCTGCTAAATTTCGTCTTGCTTTTTGTTGTATACATTCTACAGACACTTGTCAATTTTGGATTAGCCATTCTACTTCAAGATCTAACCTTATTAACATTGTCTTTATTTTGGTAACTTGGTCTCTTCAGCTCTGATTGACTTACATGTTTCTGGTACCTGAAGCAGGATTGGAGGTTGATTACAAAAACATAACTTTCTTTTTCCCTGTATAGGCAATAATGTATTTACTTTTTCTGGTATTCCTGCAAATTTGAAATCGGGATCTGCTTGGATATTTTACATCTCTGTCTATAGGTGCAACACTTGGGAAATAATCTGTAGTGCCAAATGCCTGCTATAGCCTAGGGGAGGAATCCACTGTCTCTGTGTTATTGCTGGTCTTCCCAACATGAAATACTTCAATGAGCTGTTGTCCTTATAAGTCCACCTTGAAATAAATGGTCTCCTAACAGCCAATCAGTAAGAGTAACAATAGTAATTTAAATCACAAAAGAGTTTGTTATTTCAAATATTCATTTAAAAAGGTAGGCTGATACTTTAGTGCTGATAAGACTGAGGACATGCTAATAAATGCTTACCAGGAGACTAAAACATGAAAAGAACAAGAGTCAGGTTTAAACTAAACTCCCTTGTTTGTACCTGTGCTTCCTGGCTGATGAGGTAGAGCTCCTAGAAACACACACATCTCATAGTATAGCGTATTTCACATTTTAACCCTTCAAGTTGCAGAGCTGTACTGGACTCTTGTATATGGTGAGTGGAGCAGCTGCAAGTGGTTTAACAGCCTTGCTTTCTAAAAATGCCTCTGCAAGTGTTGCCTCTGCAAAACGTTTCAAAAATACTTTGTGCCATTTGTTCATCAGCCACTGCCTCTGTAGTTCCGCTGCTCTCCTTCATGAGTAGTTGTGTTCCTCCCTGGCCCTTCCGTACATACTCTTCACATATCCCAGTCTTCTCTTTTGTTTCCAAATTGATGAACTTTTCAGTCTCTTGGCTACTGATTGTTTTGGCATTTTATTTTCATTCAACTTCCAGTTCTGGTTCAGTTACTAAGGTCACATAAATACTCTGTTTCTCATGTAAATTAAGTCTAGGGTATTTGTCTGGATGCTTTTTTTGATGACTCTGTAGAAATGATGATGAGCCTGCACCAGTCTCAGTACCCAAAAAGCCACAATTCTAGCAGCACCAAAAAAAGGTTCTTTGAGTAAGAAGCTAATGCTGGTGAAGTTGTGGAAGAAGAAACATATTAAAAAGAGATACATAAGGACAGGAAACTAGGAATGCAAATAGTGATGTGCATAGGTCAGTCATTACAGTATACAGGTGAATGATAGGGAATGAAACAGAAGACTCAGTGAAGTAATACCAGCCAGTGAAACTAATGAGTGTGCATTTATGAATATTCAAAACAAGAAAAAGCATGGGTCATATGTAAAACCTATGTTTAAAGTAAATGGTAGAAGTGTTTAATCATATTACTCTTTGTAATAGAAACAAGGATGTTTGGAGCTAACCCATGTGATATTGCTAGAATAAACAGTTAACCCTCCCTAGAAAAGGTTAAACATTTCACGTCAACTCACCCAGTTCGCTTACACTGAGGAACTACCTGAATCATTAATATTATTGTTAAACAATTCTTGGAAAACTGGGGAAATGCCCAAAAACTGAAAAGCTGCAGATGATTTAGCCTTTCCTGTACTTTAGAAAGGCAAAAGGAGATAAACCTAGGGAATAAAACAATTAACCTCAAATCAGCACTAAGTTTTGCATTAATTACGTTTAGCTTGAGGTGATGGCTAGATATCCCCAAGTATTGTCACAGAATGGTTAATGTAATGCTCTAATTGTATGCTAATGTCTAATTCTTTCTTTGACCATGTTAGTGAACATGTTTTCAGAGAAGGGCTTTGTCAAACAAGCCTGTTGTCTTTTTAAACAAGACAGCGTGTCTCATTGATGAAGGCACCTTGTGTTTAGACCATTTCAAGAGTAAGATCTCAGCCTTACTCAGAATCAGAAGTGATCACTAGATGTTTTCCAGGAGAAGAGAAAGACTATGTGTTTTAGACTGGACAGAAAATGGGTAGCAAGGTGTTTCTGGGAGAGGAGTTTGTTCTTTCCTCTGGCAAGGTGCCTCATTTTATGCTGGGCATTTAACCACTTATTTGTGGTGCTTTAGTTTCTAAGGGATTTCTAAGTGGCTACACTGCTTTTGGAAGTGGGACTGGGATTCAGTCTTGCAGGTGTGCCACCGTGATCTCATAAATTGCCACCTGTCAACTAAGCTGCGGTATCTACTGGTACATGCTCATAATCTCAGAATTTGAGGTGAGGCGACTTAGCCTAGCCCTCTGCAAGCAAGGTTTACCCTAAATCATATTACCTTGTATTTGTCATGGGCTAACAATTCTTATCAGGAAAATTACCCTGGCTCAGCTGGCATGTGGTAACTGCTGTCTTTTCATCATATGTCTCTCCTTGCTCTTAAATTCCTTGTAGCAAAATTTATGGCATCTAACTTCAAGCTTTCACTCTAGTCTGTGAAAAGAGATTGGTATCTCTTAGGGCAATTCCTTCCACCTTAAGGAAAAATAAAATAGGTGGCATGACTTGCTTCCTGGAGGTACCGATTGCTCTTCATTGGCTAAAGAAGGCACCAACACCCTGTCTGAGGCCAGATAAATTTAACTTGTCTTTGCTTGGGAGGATGTTTCCTATGTTGTTAAGTGTTTGTTTACAAAGTACTGAGCACAATTTGAATCCTTTGCTGCTGTGGGAAAAAAAAATAATTCTTAGAGTGACAGAAGCTGAGAGCTCTGTGTTCAGAAGAGCACTCAGTCCCCGGAAGTGCCTTGTATGTCTCTAGTGGCCTGACCACAGTGCCTGATTAAAGGGCAAGTGGCCTTAATGGATTTTTTTGAAGGGAATCTTGAGCACCACCAAAGTTACAAATCTGTTACAGGAAAAACAGAGTGATCTGTGAGAACTGGAAAACAAATTTGGAGAAACTGTAATGGGATTAGAAAAAGAAAAGTTGTCTTGTATTTCAGATTAAACCTTGCATACTTATTTTAAAAGTGCTTAGGACAAGCTTCGTTAAGTATACGTTTTCAGTCTTCCAATAATACAGCAAATGTTTCATTCTCTCAACAATTTACAGGATTTAAAAATCTGTAATAAATAAAAAGAAGCAATAAAACCCAAACTTTGAGAAGGAAATTGCAGTAAGATCTAAGAGGAGTACTTCATTAAGGACAAAAAGGATTAAACCAGAGCCCATACTTAGGGTGGGGAGAGTTAAGAGGCAGTGGCTTTCTGTAGAAAATGTCTTTCTTTGTGGTCATGAACATTCATTCTCTGGTGAAGCATATTTCATGTTTTGCTTAAAAAAATGTGTATGTCCCTAGAGTGTGCTGACACTTAATGTTCCATAAGTATCATAAACTTGAACTCTAACATCCTTCTACCGTACAATGGCTTTCTTACTTTATGCAATAGATCTAG